>NW_020798240.1:0-58891 GCF_002237265.1 Aspergillus thermomutatus | reverse complement strand
TTGGTAGTAAGAGAAACGAGGCAAGACAGGCGTGTCAGGGGGAAGGTGGTCGGCGAGGGCAGAAGAGTATAAGAGACGGGTTCGGAGGGAGACAGGTAGCCGGACAGGTAGAGGCGGGGGGTGCGGTAGAAGTTGGAGTATGTGATGTAGAGGTTATAAGTACGGATTGGCCTGTTCAGTCATGTCAGTGAAACACAGCACAACCCAATGGAAGAAAAAAAAAAAAAAAAAACGTACTGCGTCGTCGACTTGCCCGCGGGCTCCCGGATAATCGCCTCATCGTCATCATCGTCGTCCTCCATATCCGGGATCTCCTCCTCATCGTCCTCCCGCTCGCCCATATTCCCCGATTCATCTACGGTGCGCACATCCTTTATCCGCTCCGCCTGCTTCTCGGCCAGATCTCGCCCCCCGCCCGTGCGCAGCCAGCCGTCCCCGTCGTCCGCGTCCGCGCCAGACAACATGTCCCTGACGATCTCGTCCTCGTGGCCTGCGTCGCCGGCGAAGTTCTCGTTCAGGCGTCGGTGGCAGGGGACGCCGCGGGTGACCAGGAACTGTTTTCCCGGTGGGAGGTACGAGACTCGCTTGGCGGGGGAGGAGGCGTCGGCCCAGGCCCACGATGGGAACTTGTAGACGAGGTAGTCGCCTGCCAGGACGAACTCCTCTGGGGTGATTTGGCCGGTGGTGCGGAAGGTGGAGGTGCGGGAGACGGGGGCCAGGCGGTCCCGCCAGGTTGATAAGGTGGAATGGAGGATGTTCATCGTTGACTGCGTGCTGATATCTGTTTGGAATCCTCGAAGATGATGTTCTTGGGGGTTGTAATGTATAGCGGGTGTTCAAGTCAAGGTTGTATTGAGTTGTGAAGACTGGATGATGTTCATCAGAAGTGGCGGAGTTAACGCTGTCTCTACATCCCTCACGCGGGGCTACATCATGTGGCTTAGGCAGCGTCACAACCATCACCAAACAGATATCACGGGAAAGATAAGAGCTGTCCTCGATAGTAATTGATTTGCTATACTATATTTAAGAAGACCAGTCGAATGATCAGCTTCACCTGACTGACATGGTTCTGATGATGACGCAATCACGTCTTTAGATCTCTAGCCATATAGATACATGCTTGTCTGTATCCAGTCCCCATATCCCGCCAGGGCTGAATAGCGAGCCAAAGTCGCCCGCACTTTTCAATAAGAGGTCCTCAAGGTATACAGTACCATGATTGATGCCAGTATACAGTACCATGAGTGACGCCATGAAGTTGTATCATCGATACTGTCGCGAGGTCGTCCACGAGATTTCCCAGTATTCGACGACCTCAAGCCCAAGCAACGTCCGGATGATACATCAACCAGCTCGTCTGCCTGGGTTTTTCGGACACAGAGCGTCTAGTGCGACCCTCATAGGCAGCTGAGATCCTCTGATCGATCGAGTTAATAAAATCTGACACTGTCAGAGCTGTCATTCCACGACCTCACTCGCCCTCCTCCATCATCCTCCGTCGTTCAATTTCAGCCTCCAATTTTTCCACATTCATCGGCACTGTCCGTGTCTTCCATTTGTCGAGTTCCGCCCTCGCAAACCCCTCCAAGCTCCTCATAGCGACAACCAAGAACCCCAGCTCCTCCCGATCAACGTCAAAAACCTCCCACCACTCCCCATCCACCAGCTTCACCCCGATTTCTCGAGCAGCGAGGTATATGGCTGCGACAGCAAGCGCATTCGGCTGGTGCGTGACGTAGAGTAGTTGCGGCGACAGCAGAGATCCATTCAAGTGCTCGAATACCCTCCGCGCTACAGCCGGCGAAGAAACACCGAGGGTCTGCAAATACGTCAGGGCAATAGTATGCGGTAGGGCGACGTGCGTATTGAAGCCCAATGTGCGAAGGATGACCGATTCAATTCGTAGGAGGACGGCGCGCTGCGTCTGGTAGCCTCCTTCGGAGAGGATATACGTTTCCGGCGCGGGCTTATCCGTTACTCCTTTGGGATTGACGAACCATAGTGGAGAGGCTTCTTTGGACAAGAGGAAGTTGTAGACGTTGAGGACGGATCGAGGTGAGGTCGGCTGGAACGAAAGCTTTGCGGTCATGTACAGAGCAGCGGCGGAGACGTCCTGTGAGAGTGTTATCAAGTTAGCTACTAGGACGCAGCGATTGAAGAGGCTGATCCTAGAGAACAAACCTTTACAGAATAAATACGCATACTTCCCCCTTCAGTGCCGATCCAGAATCGGGTGAAAGTCACGATGGCCTGCGCAATGATATCCTGCGACAGGCGCAGTAGGATGCCAGCAGCATGGGTGAGCTGCGCGCCCGCAAATCGGATGGACGTCTCTAGGTCGGGAGCGACGCCATCAATGGACGACGAGGAGCTAGACAATTGCTCGGGAGTTGCAAGTGCATTTGAGAGATGTTGCAACGGAGCTACAGCTGGGGTTGCCATGCTATGCCTCTCTCTGTGTTGGTTGTTTGAGATGATGTAAAAGCGAAAATGGGTGTGGACTCGATGCGGAGAAGACTTGATGGCAATGGAACTCCCGCAGTCTCTGTACCAAAACAATCAATGGTCCCATTCCTCTTACGCAATACTTTTCATATTTCAATGATTGTATTTCAATTAGGAGACCGCTCCTCATTTCGGGAGACTTTATAATGTATATATAACTCTGTATGTGTACATTACCGATCAAGTGTTGCGGAATATCACTCGTTTGAGATATTCGCTCTCTCCATCCTCTTCCACCATTCGCCGAAATATCCCGTTCTTCAGCTGCATCAGATCCCGTGGAGAAGCGAACTCTACCACCTTACCTGCGTCAAGCACTAGAATTCGATCAAAATCTGCGACGGTACTAATACGATGCGCAATCACCAGCATCGTCGTTGACCCCTGCCCAAAGCTGGACCGGATAGACCTTTGGATCACCTCGTCAGTAGCATTATCTACCGCTGATGTGGCTTCGTCCAGCACGAGGACTTTGGGCGCGGAAAGCATGGCACGAGCCAGGCAGAGCAGTTGCCGCTGGCCCTGCGAAAGATTCGACCCTCCTCCCGCGACAGGGGTGTCGAGGGGAGAAAGATGCGTTTTTTCTTGCAGGATATCCGGAGAGGATTGGCAGCTGGGCCCCTTAGCCGCTATTCCCTTCGCCGTTGAGTGCCTGCTACCCTCTTGTGCTAACCATTGTACACGATCCAAGGCAGCAAGCAATTCGCTGTCATCATGCTCTTGGAAAGGATCGAGGTTGGACCGGATCGTGCCGGCGAACAACGTCGGATCTTGCGGGATAATACCCATTCGACGACGCAGGTGATGAAGCTTGATCTGGCTGATGTCGATGCCATCGATGAGAATGCGCCCTTCCCGAGCTTCAAGAAACCGGAAAAGAGCCAGCGCCAGCGATGACTTGCCCGCTCCGGTACGGCCTACTATACCAATTCGTTCGTTGGGCTCGACTTCAAAGCTTACCCCACGGAGAACCAATGGGTGATTGGGTGCGTAGCCCACTGATAGGTTTGTGACTTCCAACCGGCCTTTGGGCGGCCATGCGGCCGGGGCATCTTGGCCATCGTACCGTTCTGTCTTGATGTCGGAGTACTCCAACACTCTCTCCACGCAATTCATGTCCAAGTCGAACATGACATACATCCTGATCGCCATGGCAAGCGCTGCGCTCAGCTGAATGATAAAACTAATCGCGAATCCGGCTGATGACGTTTTCAGGTCTTGCAGGAGAGTGAAGCTCATTGCCGCCGCAGTCGCAAACAGAGCGCCGCTGATGTTGATACGGAAATTAAGCCAATGATTCAGAAGACAAAGATTCCAGTAGACACGAGCATGTCGATCAATCAGCCCATGCATTCTATCAACGAATGAATCCACCCTTTGATAGGAACGGATCGTCCAGAGTCCGCTAAGAGAAGAAGCAAGCAGCTCGTAGATAGGACTTCGGCTTACACTTTCAAGTCGCTTCAATTCTCGTGCCACGGCAAGATATTGGCGGGCATACCAGCCGCACACCCACGCTACAATTCCGGAGAAAACGACGATGACGGGACTGACCAGTATTCCAGCAATGACAGCGCCTAGTGCTTGCATGCTCTCGCCCAAAAGAAGCGTTACATCGAACCCCAGACGTGAGTCAATCATGTTGAAGTCTGCCGTAAATCGGTTCAAAATACGGCCTAATGGTACGGTGTCGAGCCAACGAAGTGGTGCTCGGAAGACGGCGTGCAATACTTGGCTGAAAAGACGTCGCGAAGCCTGAAGCGACGCGGTGAGTGCAAGGTAGGACCTCAACGAGCCTACTATCCAAACAATGACCGACAGAGCGATGTATACGCCTAGGTAGAACTGTAGCTCAGGCGATACCCCAGACGAGGCCAACGGTGATCTTTTTTGCTCGCACCATAGGCCTAGCCACCAACCCTATTGAAAGGTCAATTAACCGTCATCAAATATAGCACCAGGGGAAGCTCACTTTTCCGAGTGCCAGGCCAGTATACATCGCAAAGCAGAGAGCCAGCACGGCCCACGCCCGCCATCCGCCGCATTTCTGGATGTATCCACGGAAGACGCTCAGGGGAATGGCCCCTTTTTCGCGAGCTTCCTCCTCCACAAAATTTCTAGGGCGTTTAGAAACACTTGAACGCTGCGCAAACCTAAGATTTACCGGGCAGTCATGGCATCTTTCGTTGGAGCATGCGAACTGTTCCTGGGGCCCTGGTGCTTCAGGATTCTCATACACAGCTGCCGTGCTATCCTCATCAGATTGACCGCCAAGAAGCTCATCGAGTACGCTGCTGTCTCGTATATTAGTCATAGATCCAGCATATATGAGATTCCCGTTATCTAAATAAGCCAAGTAGTCCACACGGGGTAGACAGAGTCGCACGTGGTGCGTGACGAGTATCCTAGTCCGGCGATGTGCGAGCTCGCCTGCTAGAGCATGCTCATACAGATGTTGCGCGGTGTGGGCATCGACCGCGCTGAAGATGTCGTCCATGATCATGATGCCTGCGCGGCTGTAGAGAGCGCGGGCAAGAGAGATGCGTGCTTTCTGGCCGCCGCTCAGATTCACTCCATTCGGTCCGACCTCAGTAAGGTCTCCATCTTCCAGGATCTGCAGATCTCGGACCAAAGCACATGCGAAGAGGACTTTCCTATATCGCTCCCCATTGAATGGCATCCCGAACAAGATGTTCTGGCGAATTGTGGCTGCTTCTATCCACGGAGTCTGAGCAACGTAAGCCGTTGCAGAGTCTATTATCCAATCTTGCCCGGGACTGGGAAGCTTGTACATGCGTCTGGAAGACATAATTGACGGCCTTCTGACTATTCCATCCAGAATTTTGCATTCGTCGAGTATCGCAGCGAGCAACAAGCTTTTACCAGCGCCTGTTCGGCCACACACAAGGCTCAATTTATGTTCAGGAAAGTGTACCGTCAAGTTTCGTAGCACAAATGGTGTTCCTGAGGTCACCTCGCTGATTTGAGCACTGTCCGGCCAGGCGACTGTAGCGTTATCGAAGCGGATGGTGGTTGATCGTATTATAGAGGACTTTCTCTCAGGGGTGTTCAGAAAGTTGTCGATGCGCTTGATGCTGATCAAGGCATCCGCTGCGTTTGTGACTAACTCTGGAAGTGTGGACAAGGCAATCTCAATCGAGGTAAGAGCAGAAATTGCAGTGAAGGCAATAGATGCTGTAAGTTCTCCATGGCTGATAGTATAAACGGAGAGAGATACTACAGACAGAAGGATTGGGGCCAGAACCCAAAGTGAGAAACATATCACATTCCACCGAAAGCTGGTCGCCTGGGCAAGCAATTCTGCATCCCTGAGTTGGCCCAGCTGTTCTTCCCACCTATCCTCGGCGGCGGAGAACTTAATCTGGCGTATACCACGAAGGGCCTCTGTCAAAGCGATGATTTTGCGGTCACGACATGCCATCAAATCCTTCCCTGCCCGAGTATATCTAGCCATGCAGGCATGATTCAGAAGCATGAGGAGCGCTAAAGTAGTCATTCCCGCCAAGAGGCTCTTCCAGCCAAGGACGTGCTGCAGGAGTCCGCAAGCGACCCCCAGCTTCATCGGCGCTAAAAGGAAGCTGTATAGGAAAGTTGCAATTCCAGCAATTCGTGGCACATCCACTGCCACAAGATTCACAGCAACCTGTGTATCTTGAGCACCGTCATCTTTCCCGTTGCTCTTCAGATCGTTCTGACTTGATGCTGTCGAATGTATTGCCTTGCTGAACATGACAGCGGAGAGCTGCTCGTACACTCGGATAGCGAGTTTATTAGAAGCAATCCAACCAATCCAAGCCTCAAGCCATGCTGATAGACTTGTGGATATCCCCAAGGCCAACACCCAGAACCAAAGATCTCCAGTAACATTTGCCCCCTCAGAGCGTTTCTCGAGGATCCGAAGAATCCGAAGAAGGGAAAGATGGGGACCGAACGCCAGGAAGCTCGCCGGGACTGAAAGAGCAAGCTGGCACAGCAGATGTCGGCGGTTCGAGAACACAAGGACTTTCCATAAGGAAGTCCTGCCTTTTCCATAGCATGAAGCCTGAGCATGTGATTGCGCGAAGGATTCTTGAAGGTTCCCTGCTCGAGTGTCGAAATCCAACTCCGGCAGATGGTCAATGTCAACGTCAATTTTGCGAGAAAACCGTCGAATTAGGAGGTTAGTCCAACTGAATGTCACACGGCCTAGAAAGGACGTGGTAAGCTCTCTGTCGACCACAGTTCCACGTCGGTATACATCCGGACGTCGAGGCAGCGAGAGGCTTATGATCACAATCAGTATCGCTACACCAATTTCCACACCCATTGTATAAGAGTGGACATCATCCAAAAGGCCGGTCTTGTGTCTTGCGAAGAGCTCCCATCCAAGGCTGGTGATGGTGACTAAAGCACTGAGCGCATGCTTCCATCCTAGGGAGAACCGAGCAGTGGGCGAATTCTCTATCGCAAGGGCTGTTGATTGAGCGAGTTGAAGAATCTAGCAACCATGATCATTAGAACCATATGCGGACGCAGGGAGCAGTTACTCACCCAGAGAATGAGCTGTGCCCAGATGTTGAAGGAAAACATTTTGGCAGGCAGCATTGTTCGCGCCAAAGCTGTTGCCCCCCCGCTGACGACTGCCATCGTACTGAATATTCTCTCAAACTCCTTCCTGGACGCGGCAATCGACGCTCTGTCTGCTTCTCCATCTTGATCGACGTAAAATTCGCAAAAGCACCCGTCCGTTCCATGGATACGCCTCACTGCAGATACGAGTAAGGTTCGAATGGCAGGGATTGTCAGGAGAACAACCAGAGTGATGCTGCTGATGTCAGCTATTAGACAAAGAGCTGCCAGTGTTTGCATGGCGGCAATCTTCGCTTAGCCACTCATTGATGTGAATCTCAGCTTCGATTGCAGTCAGGAACAAACGCGGCCGTTGCTTTTACATGCAGACACCTTTATTAAACATGTCAGATAGGGCGATGAACGGAGAATTGACTGCGAAAAGAGGGCAGACACGTTAAGAATGCAGATCGGCCCATCTGGGCTGCATGTGCATCGTCATGATTGACGAGATCCAGAGAAGCAAACAAGGGAGGAACCCGGGAAATCTTGACTTCTTGAGGATGCCACTACTATCCACGTCCAATAGGTGTCGCAACTCGCAATGGAGATAGCACACCTTCTGGTCAACGAGGCCAGTCTTCACACGAGCTTGACCCAGTTGCGCTTGGAATTTTACAGCGCCACCCACCGGAATGCGGGCTCGTGTGTACTCATCAGTTATTTCGATACACAGCAATATATTAAGCCTTCTCCATGCGCATGATCAGCTGCCTTTCATGTGAGTATTGTGAAGTCACTGAAAGTTCCAGGGCCACGAGGGTGCATTGTTGAGAACTTGCGACCTCTCGAGGTAGCTCGGACAGGGAACTCTAGACTTCGGCGTATCACTAGACAGTTGGTCATTCTAGAAGCAACGCACATTCATCGGTCCGCGGCAAGAACACGACGAGATATCTACTCAATTCATTCCTGTGAGTTGAGTCATGGCGGAAAGCAGCGCGCTGTCATGTTGGAGACCCCTGCTTGGTAGTACGTAAAGACTGACTCAAATTTGCGGCAGAGAAATGTTTCATCGGCAGAACAGACATTTCCAAGTCCCTGCCCACAAGAAGCAGAGAACGGTGTTGGCGGCTGCTTCAACATGCATGAGGCTACTGCGGACACGGCCTTCTGTGGTGTCCATGGCACGCGAATTCATCGAGCATCCACAAAAGCGCGATCCCGTGGGCGATCTACTTGGGTTTTGTGATTGAACCAGGATCAATCAAAGAGATCTGCTGTTTTCTGGGCAAAGATCGATCTCGCAGATATTCGCATCTGATGAGCGGTAGTAGTGTCAGGGGACCACTGAGCCGCAACCACGGATTGTCCAAGGATGACATCCACGGTTATCATCGTAGATGCTGCCGGCTGTGGTTGGGCGAATCATTTGTCACTAGTCAGCCTCTATCAAAAACATGAAACCGCAGTGTGTGTGTGTATCATCGTCAACAAATTGTCTAATCAATCTGCTGCGGCCCTCCCGCAACAAGATTGCACTTCTGAGCCTTAAAGAAGAGCATCAGCCATCGTCTCCTTACGACATAGACTAGACACTGTCATGGTCCACTCAGTCAGATCTCTTTCTGGCATTCTTCGTTACGTCTTCCAGTGTGGTCTAGGATCCCATACACAAGTGACGTCGGCTTTTCAACCACAAGAAAGTGGTCGCCATACGCTCGACATAAATGACCTGTCCTGGAAAGGCAAAAAAAGTGGTTCGGTCCACGCGGCTTGAGATGAAGGGTCAAATCTCAGTAGTCAATAATAGGTTATCCTGTGGAGTGAGAGGGAAGCTGTTCCATCTCCAGCCACCGCATTTTCGATGATCTGCGGAGGGAAAGTCCGAGTAGTATCATCCTATGATCCTCTTAATCGGGCGCTAAAGCCCCCAGCCTCGCGACATCCGCGGTCGCTGTTAAATCTAAGGGAAAGCGCTGCAAAATGGTACGAAACTAGTTGCATCACTTGCATGGTCGACTAGAGGCGAAACAAATGTTGAATAATGTTTCTATGGTCTAACCGACTCGACATTGGAAACACTACCTCAAAGTCTCCCACAGCTTGATCGTGTCGCGATAGCAGTCTTTCTCCGATTCTCCAGTCCTCCTGGACCTGACAGGGGCACGTGTGGGTTCTCCTGATTGCTATCGCTTGGCGTTTTGATCACCGTCAATCCTCCAGTCTAGACTGATTACTGTTGCTACAATTCCTCTCCTAACTCACCTTAAGGCTGTATTGACTTGTTTCCCTTGAGCCTGATCCTTCAAGTTCTCCAGGGGTTTAAACACATTGTCAGTGCCACACCCTTTTACGGACCTCTCCCCGCATTTACGCAAAACAAAAGGGACGGGGAGAGCCCTCTCGGTCATCTGTGACAGTGCTTGAATACGGAGTACTCGAATCTGTCCCTCCCTATTTTTCTTTCCCGCTTCAATGGTTGACGTGGGTAACCGTACTTTATTGGACTGAACGGGCTATTATCGACGTGGCATTCCAGTCGTTGTCCAAGTGGTACAACAGCTTGCATACCTTTACCATTCCTGGCCATATCCCCTTTCACCAGTGACCAGTGACCATTCAAAGCTCGAGCTCCACGATGCTCCAGGAGTGCGATCATTCGTCGATGACGGGCTCGACTGCTGTCGTCATTGGCAACCTCGAACCTATCTCAATTCCAACTTCTTCGGTCGCTCAGGATAACTGCCATCAGTCCGACGATGATACTCGGCCCTCCTTCGAGAACGCGGTGAACACTCCTCCAATTCACTCAGCACAGATAGCCGATACATTAACCCCACTGCCGGAGAAAAAACGTCTTACATCTGCACACACATCTTTCCACCGTCGGGCAAATACTGAGATTATTCGCCGCCAATCGCACCTACCGGTCAAGCAGCTCTTTGCAGACCAGCCCAAAACATACGAAGACTTAGTCGACCGAGACAGGTGCTCGAGTCCGGCGCCCGAGAACTCTGCCAGAAAGACACTTGAAGTGGGCGCCAAACTCTTGTCGGGTTGGTTTCAGGGCAAGTCGGAGCCCGTGAATCTGACAATGGTGCCCCAGTCAGCAGATCAGGATGCCCTGGGATTGGCGCCCTCAGGAACATTCTTGAATCGCGTATCAAAACGTTCCGGCGCCTCTTCGCCACTCAAACAAGTCACATCGACCAGTCCGTTCAACTTCTTTGCCTTCAAGCGCCAGGGGGAAGGCCGACCGGAGCTTCCCGAACCTGCAGATGACGAGATTCTCAATATGGACATAACTGCTGCCTTGTTCCCACCAGAATCAATCGACCTCGATGGACAAGAAGCGTTCAGTGCCTTGCGAACCAACGCCGACAACCTTCTTAGACGGCTGCAGGCAGCCTACAAGCAGAGGACTTTTGCCCTGCACGAAGCCTTGGCGGACAAGAATGAAAAGCAGGAAGAACTGGAAGAGACTCGAACGCGGGTCGGACACCTGAAAGTCCAGCTTGATGGTATGGCGGAGAAGGTGCTCCGGCAGGAAAAGGCCATGAAGGCCATGGCCGAGGAGCTCGAGCAGGAAAGGCAACTGCGCCGGCGAGAAGATGATGCGCGTCGTCGCAGCGTGATGCTTGTTCGGTCGAGTGACGAAGAGAGCCTTTCTGACATCGGAGCTGAATTGCAGACGCCGAAACGCAGTTTGAAGCGAGCCAGCAATGGCACGTATACGAGTGATTCGGGCTTTGACTCTGGCGATGAGAGTCTCGCAGAAAGTATCTTCTCACGCCGTGATGGCCTTGAATCACCGACGTCGACGATCGCACCGTCGCCGAACATCTCTCAAATCGCTCTGTCTATCCCGACGTCGACCCCTGTACAGCCGAGTACGAAAGAGTCGAAAACGGCTCAAGCGCCACCGATGCGCCAGTCTACGTACGACCGCGTGCTGAAGGGACTTGCCTCTACGGGTATCACTAGTTCGTGGATGGGTCACACGTCCAAATGTAATATCTGCCATGGAGTCCCAGCCTCGGAGGCGTGGGGCGTGCTCGGCGTCATCAAGGAGGAGAATAGAGGTTTGAAGCTACGGCTGAGCGAGCTGGAACTGGTTGTCGACGATTGTCTTAGTCTCGTTGGATCTTAATTTTGCGCAAGATTGTATGTTGTGAGCTTGCGAGCTAGATATCCGGATATATCACCCTTCTACTAATCTGTCTGTCATAGCAAGACATTCAAGTGACCTCTAAGTAATAAGTGCACGTAGTCTAGGTAGTCTGATTCGGTCAACGAGGGATTTCAACTGAAGTGTGTGGGATATCCCTCAACGTCAAGCTGAACTAATGTACTTCTTAACGCATTTATCATGACTCATTTGAATATCAGCACAGCAGTATCAGCTATGTATCGATGAGCTTGTGTATCCACAATCCTTCGTGCGGAGTGGCCTCAACGGGGGGAAAATTGTCAGGGAAAGCGACCAAGTGGCCTCAACGGGGTTAGCGTGGCTGGAGAAAGTAAAGTGGCCAGCGAGGCGTCTACTCTCTTAGTGCTCTGCTTTTGACCCCAAACCTCCTCGACCTCACCTCTTCCCTCCTCTGTGTAATAATTGCTCGTCTTTTCTCTTCTCCTTCTTCCTAATTCTTTTTCAACACCTTTCGCTCCTTCAGCTGGCTTCGTAACTCCAGCTTCATTTTTTTTTACTTTCTTCACTCCACCCCATAATCCTTTTAGTGATACGGGAGGTCGACAGCCACCATGAGCGGACGTGAGTTGTCTCTGCACGCGATCGCATTTTCCGTCGCGATAGCTCTCATTTTCGGGCCAATTGTTCCATATTGACTGGTGCTTGGCTTCTAGTTCGATTTCTTGATCTAATCAAGCCCTTCACGCCTCTCCTGCCAGAGGTGGCAGCTCCTGAAACCAAGGTGCCCTTCAACCAGAAGTTGATGTGGACGGGGGTATGTTGTTGCTTATTCTGATGGACCGCGAACAGGGAATTGGAGCGCTGACTGTCTGGTTAGTTGACGTTGTTGATCTTCTTGGTCATGAGCCAAATGCCTCTTTACGGTATTGTCTCCTCCGACACCTCGGACCCCCTGTACTGGCTGCGTATGATGCTGGCCAGTAACCGTGGTACCCTGATGGAGCTGGGTATCACCCCTATCATCTCCTCCGGCATGGTTTTCCAGGTATGTTTTCAGTCGGGTCGCTTCTGGTTTTCGGAAACAGTCCAGCAGCTAATCAATTGGTCGCTGCCATAGCTCCTCGCAGGTACCCACCTCATCGACGTCAATCTTGACCTCAAGACCGATCGTGAGCTTTACCAGACCGCCCAGAAGCTTTTCGCCATCATCCTCTCCTTCGGCCAGGCTTGTGTCTACGTCCTGACTGGTCTCTACGGCCAGCCCAGTGATCTTGGTGCCGGTATCTGCGTTCTGCTGATCGTTCAGCTCGTTGTCGCTGGTCTTGTTGTCATCCTCCTGGATGAGCTGCTCCAGAAGGGATACGGTCTTGGAAGCGGTATCTCGCTCTTCATTGCCACCAACATCTGCGAGTCGATTGTCTGGAAGGCCTTCTCTCCCACTACCATCAACACCGGCCGTGGTCCCGAGTTTGAGGGTGCCATCATTGCTCTCTTCCACCTGCTCCTGACCTGGCCCGACAAGCAACGTGCTCTGCGCGAAGCTTTCTACCGTCAGAACCTGCCTAACATCATGAACCTGCTGGCTACTCTTCTCGTCTTCGCTGCTGTCATCTACCTCCAGGGCTTCCGTGTTGAGATCCCCGTCAAGTCCTCCCGCCAGCGTGGCATGCGTGGCTCCTACCCCGTCCGCCTGTTCTACACCTCCAACATGCCCATCATGCTGCAGTCCGCTCTGAGCTCCAACATCTTCCTCGTCAGTCAAATGCTGTACTCTCGTTTCTCCGACAACCTCCTCGTCAGACTCCTCGGTGTCTGGGAGCCTCGCGATGGCTCTGCTCAGCTTCACGCTGCTTCGGGTATCGCTTATTACATGTCCCCTCCCCTCAACTTCAAGGAGGCTCTCCTTGACCCCATTCACACGGCTGTGTATATCACATTCATGCTGGTCGCATGCGCCCTCTTCTCCAAGACATGGATCGAGGTCTCTGGCTCTGCCCCTCGCGATGTCGCCAAGCAGCTCAAGGACCAGGGTCTTGTGATGGCCGGTCACCGTGAGCAGAGCATGTACAAGGAGCTCAAGAGAATCATTCCTACTGCTGCTGCCTTTGGCGGTGCCTGCATTGGTGCCCTCTCCGTCACCTCCGACCTGCTCGGCGCCCTTGGCAGCGGTACTGGTATCCTCCTTGCCGTGACGTGAGTATATCCATCGCCAGTCATTTATGCGATTTTGTCACTGACGCAAGCTCTATCTAGTATTATCTACGGCTACTTTGAAATCGCCGCACGTGAAGGCGATATCGGATCGGGCCTCAAGGGCCTTGTTCCCGGTAACTAGGCAGGGGACGCTTTGATGAGTGGTACGAGAAAGGAATCTGAATTTATCGCATTTCCTTTTATTCTTCCTCGTTGATTTCTGGATGGATGCGCTGTTGTGGCTGGAATCTACGACGGAAATATCGGGGATTTGCATGTATGATTATATTACTGTCACAGTTGGGAGTTCTTGCATGCTGGGGTCTTTTTTCCGTCTTAAAGACAGCCACAACTGTACATAGCGTTCCATTTAGTTTGTAACCATATTTATAAAACAAACGATCTCAAAATTACATCGCACCAGGCCGCTTAGACATTGACGTATTCGAGGCACAGAATGGTTCGGGCCGTTGAATTGTTGGGCATATATATTAATGAATCACAACAAACATCTCGTGCTGTTGTAAACTTTCTTTCTTGCTTAGAAGATCATGTCCTATAATCCCCATTGATAGTCACGTACTCGTGGCTGAAATCGCAGAACCAGTAGACAGCCTCTTCACCACCAAGGCCCTGCTCACCCTTCTCACCACCACCCAAGTCAACGACGATCTCCAGATCCTCCTCCTGAAGAATGACACTGGCGCGCTCCTCATCGACTTGTTCAGGCTCACCGTTGACGAGCAGCTTGAGAACGGGACTTCCATCAACAGGCTTGAAGCTGACACTCGTGCGCTCAGGGACGACCGTGCCCGGGGCCACGCCCTGTGTGTACCCGATAGCGCAAAGGATACGGCCCCAGTTCGCGTCGCGGCCGTAGAGGGCGGTCTTCACGAGCGGGGACCGGGCGATGGTGGACGCGATGAGACGGGCGGACTCATAGTCCGGGGAGTTCTGGACGCGGACGGTGACGAACTTGGTGGCGCCTTCGCCGTCGCGGACGACGAGCTGCGAGAGCGACTGCGCGAACGAGGTGAGGATGTCCTGCATGGCGGTGTAGTCGTCCGAGGCGGGGGAGCGGATGGGGGCGCCGCCGGCGGCGCCGTTGGCGAGGATGGCGATCGTGTCGTTTGTGCTTGTGTCGCCGTCGACGGAGATGGAGTTGAAGGAGCGCGAGACGGCGTACTTGAGGAGGGACTGCAGGGCGGAGGGGTCGATGGGCGCGTCGGTGCAGAGGACGCCTAGGAGGGTGGCCATGTTCGGGTGGATCATGCCGGCGCCTTTGGTCATGCCGGCGAGGCTGTAGGTGCGGCCGGGGGACGAGGGGAGGGTGAAGGTTCGCGAGAGCAGCTTGGGGAAGGTGTCTGTCGTGCAGATGGCGCGGGCGGTGGTGAGCCATGCGTCGTGGGTGGATGCGAGGTTTGCGTGGGCCGTGGGGATCTTGTCGAGGATCTTGGAGATGGGGAGTCTGGCATGTCATGGCCCGTCAGATTCCATGGCTTTTGCAATGCTGAAGAGTGTGGAGGAGGAATTACCGTTGTCCAATGACGCCAGTGCTCATGACGAGCGTGCTGGGCTCGCCGAGTCCGTTGCACTCGTCCACCTTGCTGCCCATGTTCACTGCATCCTCCAGACCTCCCTTACCGGTGACCGCATTGGCGCAGCCCGAGTTGATAACCACCGATCGAATGCCTTGTCCCTGGCGGCTCTGAAGCGTCTTCTTGCTGACTTGAACAGGTGCCGCTTGGAACTTGTTGGTGGTGAAAACCGCAGCAGCCGAGCATGGGGTTTCGGAGGAAATCAATGCCAGGTCCGGGAACTTCGTGTTGGAGGCCTTGACACCGACATGGGTACCGGAGACGAGGAATCCCTTTGGGTAGGATCCGGAGGACGGAATGTACTTCTGCTTGGAGGCCGGAATGGCCATGTCCAGAGGAGCAGAGTAGTTGCGCACTTGGCCCTTCACCATTCTGGCGAAAGCAGCCATTGTGGCTGCTGGCTGAGCCGGAGAAACCATGAATATATGATCAAATATCGTCTGGAAAGAATCAGAAAAAAGCGCAAACTCCACGAGTATAGTGGACGGAGATATGGGAAGATATAGTACTGGCGGCCGAAAGTGACTCACAACTGACTCAGGCAATTGAAGGTCAAAGTTGAACTTGTCTGGCTAATGTCGACCCCGGTCCAGATTGGATGACAGAAGTAATCCCTGCCAAGCTTCTGAATAGGCCAGAAACCCTAGTCCAGTGGTGATTGCGAGATAATTCCCTCCCAGATTTCTAGAGATGATGGAGATCCGATATCGCGGGAGTCGGAGAAATAGCCGCCGCCGGCTTCTTTTTGTTCTTTTTGTCGCGTTCCAGACGCGCCTACTTGGGAGTAAGCCTCGAAAGACACAGAACTCGGCCAAGCTGAACATACCTCTACATCCACGGTCTACCCCCTTGCTTCCTGCCTTTTTCTTTCCCATTTTCGAACCGATCGAAACCTTTGCTGCGCGTGAATGGTACTTGATCTCCGCTTGTCTTTCGCTGGTGATGTTGTGATTGGTACATTCTTACTAAAATGAAACGAAAGCAACCAGATTCAGACGATGGCCAGCGTCCTGTCTCGACGCCGAAGAGGCAGAGAACCGCGTTGATCAATGGCTCTACCAATGAAGATGCGGACGCTGATGGATCACTCGACGTGACGCCCTCGAAACGGGTAAAATCAACACCCCAAAAACCAGCCTCAGCAACACCCGCTGCGCTGAAGGAATCGGGCCTGAAAACTCCTACGCATAGAACCAAGGCAAAAGCTCTCTTCTCAACACCTACAAAAGCGACGGCTGTTTCCACGCCAAACCGAGCACGAAATGCCGATCGATCTGCGAAGAAGAAAAGCGCTCGCTTGCTGCTGGAGCAGGATGAAGACGAGGTCTGGGACGGTGCTGACCGTTTAGCCGAGGAAATTCTGGAAGATGAGGGCGAAGCACCTGAGATCGCTGTAGAGGATGGCGACGGGATCATCCAAACAGTCGAAGGCGACACCAAAGAGGTAGCCGAGGCCAAGACTGCAGCGACGCCGAAACGTCGTGCAGGGAGACCGAAAGGTGCAAGAAATAAGCGCTCACCTACTCCCGAGGGAGAATTGCCGGCACATGAGCGATATTTCTTCCAGAACAGAGCCGGCCCTCCGCGGACGTCAAATAATACTCTCAACAAAGTGAATCTCTTGACGCACGAGGAGTATTTTGAGAAGTTGGCCGGATATACCGACCCTTGCCAGAAGGAGAAGAACTTTCTGCTGGACCTGCATTGTCGGTCCTTTCCGCAGTGGGATTTTGAGTTCAATCAAGACTTCAATATCTGCCTCTACGGTTACGGCTCGAAGCGTCAGCTCCTTAATGATTTTGCAGACTGGCTCTACCGGAGACACAGCGCTTCACCTCCCTCTATTGTAATCGTCAACGGGCATACTCCGAACCTGTCGATTCGGTCTATCTTTGCCACTATTGTGACTGCTGTCCTAGGTGCGGACATTCCTTCGAAGATGGGGTCTCAGCCATTAGAGGTATTAGAATTGTTGCAATCTGCTCTGAAGTCTCGACCCTCCCAGAAGCCAATTACCGTACTGGTCAATGCGATCGACGCCCCTCCCCTCCGCCGAGCAACGAACCAAGCCCTCCTCGCGCGATTGGCCGCGACGCCAAAGATACGTTTACTAGCCACGGCGGACACTCCGAATTTTCTGTTGATGTGGGATATCAGCCTTCGAGATCAGTTCAATTTCGTTTTTCACGACTGCACAACATTTGCCGCGTTTGATACAGAGTTTGATGTTGTGGAAGAGGTTCACAACCTGCTTGGGCGCAAGGGCCGTCGCATTGGTGGTAAAGATGGTGTTGGCTTCGTGTTGAAGAGCCTTCCGGAGAACGCGCGGAATCTCTACCGACTCCTTCTCACTGAATTGCTATGCATGATGGAGGAAGGTCATAATTCGGATGACGAGATGGACGGTCATGCGGGAAGAGAAGACGGGGTCAACGATGAGACGGGCATTGAGTTCCGAATGCTCTACCAGAAGGCTGCCGAGGAGTTCATTGCATCTTCCGAAATGATGTTCCGAACACTATTGAAAGAATTCCATGACCATCAGATGATCACATCGCGGATGGACACAAGCGGAATGGAAATACTAGGAGTACCGTTGTCGCGAGAAGAGATGGAGGGAGTCCTGGAAGATCTGGTATTGGGTTGATGGATGAGACATAACTCATGATACCCCTGTATAGCACTGTATATCACAATTGAGAGACATAACTGATAAGACCATTTCGAAGATTCTGCTCATAAACCAAACCATCCGGTTTTCTCTTCCTGTGTATCTTACATGGCACGAATCCTGTCAAGAAGACATAGGTCGTCCGGTATGTTTGTGCTTGCACCTAGAACTGCGCAAACGCAGCCAGTGCCATCGTCGCCCCAAAACTCATCTTGAACGGCATATGCTGCGTCACAGCCTTCTGCACATCCACCGACTTGACATACTTCTGCATCGTCCGAACAGGGAGGATATTGTATCCTTTCGAAGCGGCCCACTACAACACACCTCATAGTCAGCACCATTCACAACCACTAGAAAACACGATGTCTCCGGGACCCGCATACCTCAATCACGACAATCCCCATCCCCAGCAGCACGACCAACGCTCTCGAGAACGCCCTCAGTCCCACCCCCACCACAAGGCCAAGCACACTCCCCAAGCTCACCTGGCGCATATTGGAAGCGGTCAGGATCCCGGATGCCGTGCGGGGGCCTGTTCGCCCCTGCTTGGCGATGGCCGGGTCATTGCGGTCGAGGGTCCAACCGGATTCTGTGCTGTTTTGCGAGTCGAGTCTGGTGTACGGAGCTGTGTATTGGCATTGCATTGGGGAAGCACGGAATGGGGACAAGGGGTGTAGGGAGAAGGACAGGCCGAGACCGACGCCGAGGACGGTGGAGGTACGAGCGAAACCGCTTAGAAGACCGGATGCCATTTCGTGGTTTCGAGGTGAGAGGAAAAGTTGTAGAGTTGTCAGCAGTTCGATGGTCTAAGTGTGTATAGAGACGATGTTCAATTGAGGAGCCAGGTTCCTTGTCGAATGAACCTGGGGTGTTCGCGTTGGTATGTGGAGATGGAGGACATTACTGTGACGTCAATAGGCGGTCAGCTTCTGAGTTATGGATTTCAGGGATTGACCCGAGGAGCGTTGGAGCATGTTATAAGAAGTCTTGAAGCTTGGCCTTTGGACTTCATAGTGGTTCTGTAAACAAGAGGAACTGAGCGCCAAGTAGAAGATATGCACATTACGATCGTTGCATGATAGCTACCTTGCCCTGGGATGCGGAGAGTATCACATCAATTAACTGCTCACATCGTCCATTTCTTATGAGGTAAACATCTCACATTAACTTCCTCTTTCGAGATCCTGAAGTCAATGCAACGCTGCTGGGCAGATAGACAAATAATGAGCATCAACCCCGGGATGAGATATCTCACAATCCTCAATCTAGTCAGTCCTCTGGTATCATGGCCATCAGGTCATAATCCCTCATCCACAGTATTACTAATCTGCATGCTTGGCAAATTCGAGACCAGACTTCTAACATCACATGATCATCTTACCAAAAATACCATCGCGATAGAGTTTTTCGCAAAAACCAATGCTTGGCCTTTCTAGCGGTTCCTGACCGTTGCAGGCCAAGTCCGCGGGAAACCGCCCACCAAGAGCGGCGTTTTTGCAGATTGGCAGATTTACGCTGGAATTCTGCTGGGGAGGATGGAGGGGCAGATGCACTGTGATTGGTCTGCTATGCCGCGGCCAGGTGGAAGGAGGAGAAAATTCGGCGGGGACATGAAAGTATGGACTATGGATACGGGAACTTTGTGGTTCTTCGGAGGCGACAGGCATTATTGATCGAGGTTAGTTATCCATCTTGACTCAAAGGTCCGTTTTCGCTCTTCTTAAGAACTCACTTTGCTGTGGCTATTTTCTTTCTCCTTCTCAAGTCTATTTCTTACTCTGCTTCTCGTATATAATCCGCTCCTTGATTTTTTCAGTCCTCTTGTTTATCACTAGAACTACCTCTCTTTTCTAAAAACTACACACAATGGCATCCAACGGTACCAATGGCACCTCCACCGCCAACGGCTTCACTGTCAAGGCCGGTTTGGCTCAGATGCTGAAGGGTGGTGTGATCATGGACGTTGTCAATGCGGAGCAGGTATGAGCGATTGTCAACACAATAATTCCAGCCCTTCGACGCTAATGTGACTTCCACAACAGGCCCGCATTGCGGAGGAGGCCGGTGCCGCCGCCGTGATGGCCCTGGAGAGAGTCCCTGCCGACATCAGAGCCCAGGGTGGCGTTGCCCGCATGTCTGACCCCAGCATGATCAAGGAGATCATGGCTGCTGTCACTATTCCTGTCATGGCCAAGGCTCGTATCGGACACTTTGTTGAGTGCCAGGTAATGATGTCTTTCTCTCGTGGTTAATCTGCATAGCAGCTGACATGTTGTCAATTGTAGATCCTCGAAGCCATTGGCGTTGACTACATCGACGAGTCCGAAGTCCTTACCCCTGCCGACGATGTCTACCATGTGAAGAAGCATGACTACAAGGTTCCTTTCGTCTGTGGTTGCCGCAACCTGGGCGAGGCCCTCCGCCGTATCGCTGAGGGTGCCGCTATGATCCGTACTAAGGGTGAGGCCGGTACTGGAGACGTTGTTGAAGCCGTCAAGCACATGCGTACCGTCAACTCCCAGATCGCCCGCGCCCGTGCCATCCTCCAGAACGCCACCGACCCCGAGATTGAGCTGCGCGCCTACGCTCGTGAGCTTGAGGTCCCTTATGAGCTTCTGCGTGAGACCGCCGAGAAGGGCCGTCTTCCCGTTGTCAACTTCGCCGCTGGTGGTGTTGCCACTCCCGCTGATGCCGCACTCATGATGCAGCTGGGCTGCGACGGAGTGTTCGTCGGTTCCGGTATCTTCAAGTCCGGTGATGCGAAGAAGCGCGCCAAGGCTATCGTCCAGGCCGTGACTCACTACAAGGATCCCAAGGTCCTCGCCGAGGTGAGCGAGGGTCTGGGTGAGGCCATGGTTGGTATCAACGTGTCTCAGATGCCTGAGGGAGACAGATTGGCCAAGAGAGGATGGTAATCATACCACTGTTCTCTACGTGTGATTATTCTTATGTTCTTGTCATGATATGGGCGTTGGAAAAGTTGATATAGCGTTCTTTTATGCATTTTGCATTCAAGACTTTCAGGTACATTATTGTTAGGCGTGTTCTGTCTATTTGTCCTTTTTCAGGTAGACAAAATACAGATTGATGAACAATTACACCAGCAGTCAAATTCTGTGAGCACGCGCTGAAGCACAACTCAGAAGCCAAAAAACCGAAAATTGCTCAGGGTCCGAGTGTCAGTGTTAATGTTTAACCCCACCGGCTCTTGTTCCCGCCGTCGATCATGCGGATGGCTGCTACTGCGAGGTGACGGCTAGTAGTATCACCAAAATAATACTCTTTCTTCCAGCGAAGAGACTTTATTCCTGGGATTCAAGTCCGAGTTCTGAGATCGACTATTTAATTGACAGGCCTTTGTGCTGGGTGCACCAGATCAACTGTCAGGCTTCATTTCCGACTACTCCATTCTTACCATCGGCGACTGCGGGCAGTGAAGACACCGGTAAAATACCTACATATTTTCAGTTTCCAATGAAACGCAGAAATTGAATACAGTCCATTACGGTACAGGAAGACAATCTAACCCAAGTAGGCAATCCAATCTGACCTGATCTGACTGATCTGACTGATCTGTGTCGTTTCCAGATCCATGTCATCATCGACACGAAACGAAACGAGATCGAAGCCGTGGAATCAAAGACAACAGCCCGAGACGAACGAAAAAAATCCATCATGACGGACCCGATGGATCTCCGATCTCGACCAGATTCCCAATTCGATCTCGAGGAGAACTTCAAGTCGCAGAATCAGGAGACACAGCCCGAGCAAGAGAAGCAAGAGGATGCAGCCTCAGTGCCAACGCCCAAATCACACAAACCCTTACCGAATACCTTCACGATAGGTGATGATCACCAGGACAACTCTACGAATCCAATCACTTCGTCCGTTCTCGTCTTCCTCCACTCCATCCTCACCTTCCTCGACACGTACATCCTCCCTTCCCATCTCCGCGCAACGATATGCCAGACCGCGCTCGCACATCCCCTGCTCACGACCTTCTTGCTATGCCAGTTCGTATGTTCGTGTATTCCGGTCACTATCTTTCTGATTGGGGCTGTGGTTGCGGGTGGCATAGCGGTGGTGGTGTTTAGCTGTTTCGCGCTATTGGTGCTGGGGCCTGTGCTGGTTGCGACGACCGTCGCGGGTGCGTTTCTGTGGGGTTGGGGGTGGGCCGCGTTTGTGGTTGGGAGGTGGTTGCTGAGGCGGTATTTGAACGAAGACGGGAATACAGGGAAGGGTCGTGGACGGGATGCGTCGAATGGTTTTAATGGGTACGAGAAGATTGTTAAGGAGGAATCGGCATGAAGTTGCTGCCTTATTGGAGTGCAGGGCTGTTTGTCTTTACGGTCGACCTCCCATCCAGCGTTGCCTAAGCTCTTGTATGTTTGTGTTGATGCTGTATACGTTTATATTGGGCTAACGCGTGATAGAATATCGGAGGAATTCATTGTTGCCACCTTGTCATTTGAATCCAGCAGTCGCAGCGAATGCCATCACAGCCTCTGACTCTCTGCCCACTCCACCCATCTTCTGATACACTCGTCCACCCGTTTCAACGCTTGTTTCTCCGCTGCAACCTCGAACCACTCCCGGTGCTCCTTCCCACACTCCTCGCACCGCCCCAGATCCCGAACCCTGACATCTCCCAGCTCAAGATGAATCAGTCGTTCCACGCGATGGACATGGGGCACTTTCCTCCCCGGCTCTAAGGACGCGTAGCTATTCCCCCGATTTCCTTCAGACTGCAATCGACCCGGCGAAGGAGACGGCGTCGATGGTGTATACGGGTAGTAACGGATCAGAGTCAGATGATGCGAACACTGCCTTGACCACTCATTCAGTCGACGCTGCACGTTACTCGTCCGGCCGATCTTCAGGCGGATGGTACCAGATGCCTGACTGGTCGGTTTGGAGGTTAGGGCATTCATCTCGCGCGCTGTTTGGAGTGCGTCGCTGACGCGGTGCGTGTGCGCTGATCTGTGGGCTTCCGGAACGAGCGATCTGGCGACTTCAGCGGGAGGCGGCGATGACATGGAGTTCGACGGCGTCACCCAGAACATGTATATGTAGCCCGGTTCGTCCGCTTCGGAGATGGGCTTCGCCAGCTCCGTGAGCAGGCAAGAGGTTGTCTGCGGGGTTAGTGTTGGAGGGATCCATGCGAGGAGGGTCGTCGTGTGTGAGGAGGAAGACGCCGGGCTACTCTGCAGCGATGGCCGGTGGGATGTTGGCCGAGGCGGTAGTAATGTCGACTGTGATGATGGTTTCTGGGCCGGCGGCGTAGGTCGTCCAGGATACGAGCTGGATGAGACCTGCTGCATAGGCCGTGACGGACGGGCATCTGCCGTGTTCGCAGTCGTGCTCACTTTCACAGGCCTCGGAGGCCGCTCGTCCTCGACTTCTTCCGCGATCTCGAAACAGCAACATACTGTCCGCTTTTTTGGTTTCCGGCGTCGGTACTGGGCTGGTTTCTCCTGCGGGTCGTTGATCTCCAGAACGCCCAGCCGGTCCATCAAAGTGTCAATGCTTGTTCGCGGCTTCGGCCGTGGGTTCTGTGAGGGGCGGGTTGATCTCGGATTATTCGACGCTGGTACTGGTACCGCTTGATCTTTGTGCTGCCAGCAGTACATGGAAGCCGAAGCTGTGTCTTTTTGCGGTCCTGTAAAGGCAGCTAGGGCACGGCGACATGGTCGGCCATTTGCGGTGACGCCTCTGCATGTCGTGGCTGGGTCTAGTGAATCCGAGCGAGACAGTACGGACTCGGGTGTGTTTGCGATATGAGGCATATTGTACTAGATCGCCGTTTTTCTTGTTTCATAGAACCTCGTAGACACAGCGATGCCTCGCGAAGTATGGAATGAATACTTGTTGATAAACGACTAAGCGCCTATGCCACTTAATTGTTTCGAGTGCCCCATCCCCGCCCGACCAGCCAGGGAGGTGCCACTTGGTGGAACAGATCGTCTGGTGAAGTTCTGGATACTTGATTGTCAGAGGAAAGTATGGGAAACGCGGACGAATCAATTTCTTCAGAGTCCTAGCTATCTACGAGTAACTGCTAGCAGCCTAACAAGCTAAGACCTCTCTTTGCACCGCCCCCAGTGGCTGGAGTCTGCGCCGCGCTGTCCTTATTGACCCACATGAGGAGAAACAACGAATGCAATCACCAATATCAGTAGTGTGAGTGGAATGTGTACTTGTTCGGTGGTTCCACTGCAGATGTATCGGTCACTCCCCCTGGTCCAGTATCCACGAATCCCATAGCCACAGAGCCATTTTTTGATGGACCCCTTGCGACGTACTGATAGCCCTATCGTTACCATAATTAGAAACTCATCCGCCCAAGACAAAAGACAAAACAAGCCTCACTTTGGACTCGAATGCTTGACAGACAGTCGCGAGTAGAACAATTCAGTCGACGTCGTTTCCATAGAGCCTCGCTTTCAGAGCCAAAATACGCACCCGGATTGTCATCGAGCAATTGATTCATTAACCAATGTAATCAAAGCCTGCTCCACGACATTTGATCCAAAAGGCACGTGCCAGCTGGTTCGTGTGCGCTCTGATACCCCTAGCGGCTATGAGAGATGCAACCAGCCGCTGTTTCTCCTGAGGAGAAACATGGCCGTGCCCTTCATGGGAGATGTCGATATCCACGGAGGAAAGAGCGCTTGAAAGGTAGAGGCGAGCTTGGCCTTGGTGTCTAGAGATGACCTTTCTGAGAACGTCGCAGAGGTGCTCGATATCCGAGCGAGCGCAGCGGCCCGCAATCTGTAGGATCAGAACGCGACAGAGCGCCGGAAGATACTCATTGATGGCAATCTGGACGGGGTCTGTCTCGCCTGGATCGATCGGCAGACTCAATACGCTCACCCAGAAATGCGAGGCAGAGCGGAGAGGAAGCGGTTCCGGACCTTGCAAGGACAGTAGAGTAAAGTCCAAAATCGTCTGCAGCACGGGGCGCCGCGATGCATCGTCTGCGCCGAACCCGCTTTGGCCGGACGGTGGCGGTGCAGAAGTAAGCGCGAAGAGGACGGAATGGTATTTCGGAAGCAGGCGAGTGAGGAAATCAATGCCGCTGTTTGCAACTTCGGGGTCGTAAGACTCTGGCGTCTGCTGCATTCGACAGATGCTTTCGTACACATGGACAATCAGAGCGACGGTCTCCTCGCGGATATGCTCTGCGTGTGCACAGTGAGACGCTAAAAATGCAGAGGCAGTACCCATCACCATATCTGTACCGGCGCTGCCCAAAGGAATGCTTTTGATAAAACTGACAGTTACCATCGGCGGGAACACATACGGACCTGCTTTCTCAGTGAAGCCAGCCTTCAGTATGTCACAGGCAGCCTCAATCGTGCTCGCATCCCTGGGAACTTCGGTCATTAGTAGCTGCATAGATTGAATGATCAAACCCTGAGAACTCGCGCCTTGACCGGAATTCCAGAAGGTAAGCGAGTGAGACTCCCCATGGCCGCTGTCGTTAGACTCCAGAACGATTTCGTTATCTGTCCTGAGACCTTTACCGATACTTGCGATGCAGCGCAACACTAACAGAGCGCGGCTGTACGCAGCATCAGATAAATCACGCGCGGCTTCACCCCGTGCCACCTCTGCTTGTTGATGGAGATAGCTCAGGATTCTCTCGAGGAACTGTGCTTTGTGCTCATCCGTAGGCAATGCTTGAATGATGGCAGCGATACCCTCGAGAACTTTCTCCATCGTCATGACCGTGGCCGTCGGCTTGTGGCGGAATTGGTCGAATTGATCTAGGAATGCTGGGAGCTGAGAGGTCAGAGCATTGCGGCACGATCTACAGAGGTGAGCGATAGACTTGGAAGCAGTTGGCGCACAAGATGCAACGTCAAGAGACGCAAACAGGAAAGTAAGCACCAGTGGGAGCAAAGCATGGGTACGCTCAAAGTAAGACTGGTATCTTCCCAGCATATCCACTAGAGTTTGGCGAGCTTTGTCTGGGATCGATATTCCTTCATCCTTGCAGAGATGAGCGAACTCGTCGCCAAAGAAGATCGCGTTCAAACAATCGTCTGCATGCTGGTTGTCATCCACGGCCTCAGAAAGCTGAGCAATACAGAAGATTGCGGCCTCAAACGTTCTCCAGTCTCGGTGTGCGAGAGAAGTCCTTGAGCGTTCCTGAAATACTCGAACTAAATCCACACCCAGAATTGGATAGACGGCCAGAATAAAGTCGCAAGCGTCACGGCGAAACGAACTGAATTCACTGCGATCATCGTCTCTCCACTCTTGCAGCTCCTCTGGAGTCGGATACTTGAGCTTCTCAAAGCAGTCCAAAGCTGCACGGGCGAGATTTTGCTTGGCAGGCTCAAACTTTGATTGGTCCTCTGAATCACCGATAATCTCCTGGAAATCGTCGGCAACTTCAGTCCACCACTCGATGGCCAGGGGCGACGCCAGGTCATCCACTGCGGCATAGCCGGGGGCCTTCAATAAGGCGTGAAGTAAAGTAAGAATTTGGTTGTATTGAGGATTCAAAGGTTGAGTCAGAATCTCTCTCTGTTTGAGAGTCGAGAATGCCAGTAAGAGCTCCAAAAATGCCATATTCTCAGCCTCAAAATCGCCATCCAGAAGCGACGTAATATGGGCGGTACCAAGATGACTTATGAGAAACGCCTGGATAGCATTGAGGTGATCTTGACCGAAGATATTATCCCTCCAATCCATCATTTCGACAACAACCTGAGCTGCAGTTTGCGACAAACCGGGAACTTTCAGACATTGGACGACATGGTTTGTGGCCGACGTTAGCTGGGAGGCCGAAAGCGTGGATCGAAATAAGCCTCCACCTTGCACGGACATCCACGACTAGAACATCAGTGTCAGATGATCACACGAATAGATGATGAAAATTGCAAGCCCAAAGTGAACTTACACTGTATGCGTTGAGAGCTTCAATGCCCGGAGTAGGGTCATAGGAGTCCTGGGAAGATGCCTGCATGAGAAAGTGACGCAGAACGAACTCCACAACAACGAATGCATCTTGGATATTTTCAGCCGCACGCCGAATATCTACATCTTTCCGGAACTCTGGACTCCACTTATTTATGTCCTCTCCCAATACGTTGCAAAAATAGAGCAATGCAACAATCTGGGCTTGAGACATTGCCGGCAAGATAGAATTAAGCAAATCGACAGACCGAGCTTGATTTTCAGGGACATATTTGCTGCCTGCTAAGGAAGCAGCTATGTTCCAGATAGCCCGAATCCAAGGAGCACCCGGCTTCAGGAAGATGGTTGCCAGGGTTGTGGCCAGCTTTCGAATGACGAGAGGCCGCTCTCCGGAGTTGACAAGCACAGCATAGTGGCCAACCAATCGACCAAGAAGCTCTTCAACATCCTGCCGATTGAGTCTCTGCCTGCAACAGTGTCAGAAAGTCAAACTCAACAGGCATTCCGGTCAGTCACGTACCAGTCATGGTTGATTTTGACAGTGAAAGTCAAAGCGCCAAAAAATCTCATATCAGTGCTACTAGCGCTGAGCAGATCATTGGCAATCAACCATGCCTCAGGACCTTTCTGAAGCGACTGCAAACGCTCCTGAATAAAGTTGATCTCAGCGGGATTGCCTGCATTTTCGGGACTGTACAGTTGAGAGACGAGCTTGACAAGTTAGTCTTCAAATCGTGAAAAGGACCAAAGACTACACTCACCTCTCTTGCCTCATTCAAGATGTGAAGGCCTTGAATGCCCGCAGACATGACCAGAACTCTGGCCCTCTTAAGAGAGCTGGAAACTGATATAGATTGTTTGACGAAATGATAAAGGGGAGTCACGTGTTGATACCACTATCACGAAAACGTTAGGCGGTGAGGAGGTGGGATGGGATGGAGGGGGAAAGAAATCAGAGGGAAAAATGGTTGTGTTTGTGGGCTTTCAAGAGGGGCAGTCTACGTAAACAAAGCAGTGAATGTTCTGAGCATGTGACCTGTATTATCTGTCTCAAGGTGTCAAGGCTCAGCATCCTACTCCTTACCTATACAAGTGTTAGCTGCTAGATAATCTTCAATCGATCTTTCTATCCGGCCGCAATGAGATATCAGATAGCATCACGTTGTACTAATTATACAGAAACATACTCCGTACCTAGTCTCCTTGCCTGATGCGGCCAAAAGGTAGATAGTGGTCATCACTGCCGAACGCTGTAGGTAACAGTACTACTAGGTAGTCTACTACCTACCTACTGGCCCTTACTGACTGGTAACCCGGTACTTATAGTTTGGGTTGCTCCACAGAAATGCTGTGAAATACAGACGTATTAGTTTTACCAACAGCGTCAGAGCTCAGTAAGGTACACTGTACTTACTGGTAACCCGGTACCTACCTAATATTCAGTTGCAAAG
Source organism: Aspergillus thermomutatus (assembly GCF_002237265.1). Classification (NCBI taxonomy): domain Eukaryota; kingdom Fungi; phylum Ascomycota; class Eurotiomycetes; order Eurotiales; family Aspergillaceae; genus Aspergillus; species Aspergillus thermomutatus. The sequence continues at coordinate 30,817 of NW_020798240.1, read as the reverse complement.
TGGAATACCACATTATTACGGACTATGGAGCACGGAGGACTTTCTCCCATCTCTAGCCTATCTCCAAACTCCACTCGACTAGCTTATCTTGCTTGCTGGCCACATATTTCATTCCTCACTGTCGGTCACGTAGTGTCAGCCCTTGTACAGTGTACACGAGACTCCCAAAAAGCTGCATCAAGCCTCCCAACCTTTCCCTTCCTCACTAAACCCCTGCAATTCGTGCAACATTTGCTGTCGTGCGTCATTCAGATCGCTTCTGAGAAGCTCGGACAACTGCATTCTGACCTTCCTGACCTTTGCCTGTCGATGCTTGGTTTCCGCTCTCCAATTCACCTTTGCAAGCTACCAGCTATTGGACCAGCCCGTCAACTACCATTCTCTCGACCAAAGCTCTTCTCCACCGCTGTCGCACGCTACGCCGCCGATATGGAGACTGTGAATACCACCGAGCGCCTAGCGAGGTTGAGGCAGTTGATGCAGGAACAAAAGGTCGATGTATATAGTATGATATCACATAGCCCCTCTTGTTGTTCATGGTCACAAATAAGAACTTCACTCATACTTTCCTTAAGTCGTTCCATCAGAAGACAGCCACCAGTCGGAATACATCGCTCCCTGGGACGGCCGCCGAGGTTAGATCTACCCGTTAACCTTCCCTTGCTATGTAGCTGCTTGCTCATATGACGACCGCGGGATAATCCTTGACTTACAACCGTACCCATAGAGTTCATCTCTGGCTTCTCTGGATCTGCGGGGACAGCCATCGTGTCTATGACCAAGGCGGCCCTATCGACGGACGGACGATACTTCAACCAGGCTTCCAAGCAACTCGATAGCAATTGGGTGCTGCTGAAGAGGGGAGTTGAGAATGTCCCAACTTGGCAAGAATGGTACGCGTCTTTAAGAGTAATTCATGGCACCCTATAATGGGAACTGACCCATCCGTTTAGGACCACCGAACAAGCCGAAGGGGGCAAAGTCGTTGGTGTCGACCCATCTCTGATTACGGCTTGTGAGTGATAAGCGATGCCATATATCACATCCGAATTTGATTACTGAAACGATATAGCGGGCGCACGGAGTCTTGCAGAAACCTTAAAGAAGAACGGCTCGTCGCTGGTCGGTATTTCGCAGAACCTGGTCGACCTGGTTTGGGGCAAAGACAGACCGGCGCCTCCACGAGAGAAGGTCAGGGTTCATCCGGATAAGTTCGCAGGAAAGTCGTTCCAGGAGAAGATTGCGGATTTGCGCAAGGAGCTGGAGAACAAGAAGACAGCTGGATTCGTTATCTGTACCGCCACCCGACCCTCGACCTGAAAGCAGCTGCAGTATGGATGGCTAACAAGAAGGCTAGCTATGCTGGATGAAATTGCCTGGCTTTTTAACCTCAGAGGAAGCGAGTAAGCATTACACACTCAAGCTTGATTCCATCCAAACTAATAGATGATAGCATTCCCTACAATCCAGTGTTCTTCGCATACGCCATCATCACCCCTACAAGAGCCGAGCTTTACATCGACGATGACAAGCTTACCCCAGAGGTTCAGGCTCATCTCGGTCAGGATGTTGTTATCAAGCCATATGACTCTATCTTTGCAGACGCTAAGGCACTCAGTGAAGCAAGGAAGCAAGAAGCGGGAGAAACGGCCGCAAAGTTTCTCCTGTCGAATAAAGCATCATGGGCACTTAGCCTCAGCTTGGGAGGCGAGGAGCATGTGGAGGAGACCCGGAGTCCTATTGCCGACGCCAAAGCTATCAAGAATGAAGCAGAGCTTGCGGGTATGAGGGCTTGCCATATTCGAGACGGTGCCGCGTTGATTGAATACTTTGCGTGGCTTGAAAATGAGCTGGTCAAAAAGAAGACTGTTCTTGATGAAGTGGACGCCGCGGATAAGTTGGAGCAGATCAGAACCAAGCACGATCTCTTCGCTGGCCTTTCCTTCGACACCATTTCTTCAACTGGGCCTAACGGCGCCGTTATCCACTACAAGCCAGAGAAAGGCACTTGCTCCATCATTGACCCGAATGCTATCTATCTTTGTGACTCCGGAGCTCAGTATTTAGACGGAACCACGGACGTCACAAGAACGTTTCATTTCGGACAGCCCACAGAGCTTGAGAAGAAGGCTTTCACCCTCGTGCTCAAGGGTCTGATTGCCATTGATTCTGCTGTATTTCCCAAGGGCACTAGTGGCTTTGCGCTTGATGTTCTTGCCAGACAGTATTTGTGGAAAGAAGGGCTGGATTACCTTCATGGCACAGGCCATGGCATTGGCTCATACCTGGTTAGTGACAAAGACTGTGGGTTCACAGCTCATCACCTCTGACTTTTTGACAGAATGTGCACGAAGGTCCTATTGGCATCGGCACTCGCGTACAGTACACCGAAGTTCCAATTGCTCCCGGGAACGTCATCTCAGACGGTAGGTCGTTTGCACTCGTTATTTTGTGCTCAGAACTAACTGCCATAGAACCTGGATTCTATGAGGACGGCAAGTTCGGCATTCGAATTGAGAGTGAGTCTCTGTCTCTCAGACAGATTGTACATAGGCTAACACCATATCCTCAGATGTCATCATGGCGCGGGAGGTGCAAACAACACATAAGTTTGGTGACAAGCCTTGGTTGGGCTTTGAACATGTCACAATGGCTCCTATTGGCCGCAACTTGATTGAGCCATCTCTACTCAGCGACCTCGAGCTCAAGTGGGTGAACGACTATCACGCAGAGGTGTGGGATAAAACCCATCATTTCTTCGAGAATGATGAGTTCACTCGAAGCTGGCTTCAAAGAGAGACTGCGCCCATCACTAAATAGATCTGAGTATATATAGCTTCAAAGATATTAGCTCAGGTGACTTTTGAATAGCAGTCAATAGCGTATTCTAGAATTGATTCTGGAGATCACACAGAGCTACATCTTTAGTGTCTATCAGTCATTATAGTGATGAACGTAGGATATCCATTCCGGTGGTAGGACGTAACCATTCCCAGACGTGGCTTGCCGACGCCGGGAAGCTTGTGTGGGGAAATCAGGCGGTTGCGACTTGCGAGCTGCGGACACTTCAACCTTGGACCTGTTCAACAGACAATCCGTACCGCATTGTTTTGTCGCGATCGTCTGAACTATAACCTCTTGACTTCCGTTGCTGGATATTTTTTCATGTCCCTCTTATAGATTCCAATTAGCAGCCTTAAGAACGATCATGACCGCGTTCCCCACCGTTTGATACACTGCGACAGCGCCAGCAATCGAGAGCCCAAGATCGACAGCTCCTCCGCCGTATTTATCCTTGTCATCGCCTCATTGATCCGCCCTCTCTCAGAAATTAGCATTGTTATTATCCCCCAGATCTGGTATGAACGGCAGAAACGGTTACGCCGACGGATACGGATATTCCGAAAGCAATCGACACGATCGGGGTGATGGCGGATACGGGAGCAGCAACAGCAACTTAGCTGTCAATGGGCACTCAGGGGGGAGAGAGCGCCGTCCGGGTGGGTATGGTGGTTTCCATAACGAGTCCTCGCAAGAACCTTCACCTTCGGCCTCGCCGGAGCGACGCCGGGAGAGATGGAACGGAGACCGCCAGAACTCCTCGTCGCGATCACGCACACGGGATGCAGACTCGGAAAGGAGGCTGCAGAGCTCGCGGGATGGTCGGACACGGGGAGAAACTAGCTGGGTGGCCAGCAGCAGCAGCAGGGAGAGGAGTGGTCCTGAGGGACCCAATGCCGTCAGCAGTGGCGGGGGGTCTCAAGCTATTGAAGGTTTGCTGGCCCATTCATCTTTGTTCTTTTACCAACTCCAATGAATGAGACTTGTCAGCATGGTGGATCTGGATGGTTGATGTTTTTCAGATATTCTTCAGGCGATCCAACGGGACTGGGGCTTCGTGGCCTCGGACGATTGTGTACCGGTGCAGGTGGCATTGCAGTTGATGGACACAAGTACATTGGGCAAAGCGGATCGCGAACCTGATTTCCTCAATATGAACCAGCAGATTCAGAATACTTTGAAGTCTGTCGTCAATGGTCGGTCATCCCGTCAGATCCTTGTCAAACCAATGCTGAACATTTGACCAGAGCATCACCAGGGATTCAACAGTTCCATTGGTACATATCATAAGATCCAGTCCAATATACAAAGCTCGCAGAATCGAGTGCGAAATCTAAAACATGCGCTGGAGGGCGCGAAAGCTGGGCTACTCTATACGAAGCCCGAGTTGAAGGGGCTAGCGACGTCTTCCCAGAAGTACGATGACTTGATCCAGCTTTTCAGTCAAATCCAGGAAATACAGTCTCTGCCTGAGAAGCTAGAGTCCCGAATATCTGACAAGCGATTTCTTGGTGCCGTCGAGGTGCTTCACGATGCCTTCCGACTGTTACGGCGCTCCGAGTTGGAGAATATCGGGGCTCTGGCGGACATACGCGCCTACTTTGCGAACCAAGAGATATCTCTGACTGATATTCTGATAGAAGAGTTGCATGATCACTTATATCTCAAATCCCCCTATTGCTCCGGTCGGTGGAAACCGCCAGCGCCGGAGGGAGAAGTTGGCACCGCAAACGCCTCCAGCTGGACTGGAGTAGCAACCTGGGAAAAACCCGTCTACGCCTTTCTTGGGAAGCTGGACGCTTCCACGCCCCTGGTGGAGGACGCCTCTCGAAATCCGGAGGCTGACACATTTTACTATATCCGACTATTAATTGAGGCGCTGAACAAAATGGGCCATTTGGACATAGCGGTTGACCGCATCGAACAACGACTTCCAGTTGAGCTATTTGCCGTAGTCGATAAGACGAATGCAGAAGTCGACGCGCGTCATTCTAATTTGGCCCGGGGCCTCGCATCTCAGGATAGCAAGACTGGTCTGCCAACAGAGGCCATTGAGAAACGGGGACATGTCTTGACAGAGTTTTTGTGGACACTATATGCCAAGTTTGAAGCTATTGCCGAAGGTCATCGTGTCCTCCACGACGCCATTGCTGGAATTGTGGAGCGCGAGGGTATTCCCAAGAACAGTTCACTCACAGGTGGGTTCAAAGAGTTGTGGAAGCTCTATCAGAGTGAGGTTGGTGGTCTTTCTGGATTCGGCTTACGCCCTCTTAATGCCGTCTAGCTCACAATTTCTATAGATTCGTTCCCTATTGCACGATTACTTGGCCACCGATGGAGAGTCCTCCTTCCGATTGAGGGAAGAAGGAGCCGATGCCAAACGTCATATCTACTCTGGCCACAGGGATAAGAACAAGGTGCGTCTGCTTAGGACACGTTTAGCCAAGGCTGAAACTGGTTGACACTTTGCAGAAATTGTTTAAACTCTCCGAAACAGAGCAAAGCACGGAAATGCAAGCGGAGCAAGACGAGTTGGATGAGATCCTCAAAACCTCGGTTCCTGGTTTAGTGTCGAAAACCAGGCAGAAATTCACAACGACGGACAGTTCACGAGACGGGCAAGGGAATTCAGGAACCGGTCATAAGATACTCATTGAACCCAGCGTGTTCAATATGAGTCTTCTTCTTCCGCCTTCGTTATCCTTCATACAACGATTGAAGGACATAGTGCCTGTGGATGCGGACATTGCTCTGAGCACTTTGACGTCCTTTCTGGATGACTTCCTCGTCAACGTCTTCCTTCCCCAACTGGACGAGACAGTCACGGATCTCTGTACTCTTAGTTTCATCGCACCAGATGCGTTCACGGAAGACCCTCAATGGTCAATGTCCTCCCCTCGACCAGTTTTCAAGGCAAGTACCTGGCGTCTTCATACAATTAATTTTGATCCTCCCTAATCTCAAGTACAACAGGGAACGGTCAAATTCATGTCAATTATTTGGGAGTTCAGTAAAATGCTGTCCAGCATTCCGCACGATCAAGCATTCACACAGCTTCTAATCACCCAGATTGTGACCTACTATGACAAATGCTGTGGGTGGTACAAAGGTTGGAAGAACCACTACCTTCCAAGTTGATAGTCCAGGGGCTCATACATTTCTCCAGCTATTGTCACGAAAGTCTCGCCTCGCAATCACGGTCAAGTTCGCCTCAAGGCCGCAGCAGAGTTTGCCGAATCTGGTGACATCCATGATACAGTTCGGGAACTCTGGGAGGGGACAGCAGACACTAAGAAGGAACTGATCGATAAGGTATATGCTTTCCCCTCTTCTGCCCATCTTCGAACGTTGGATCAGCTGCTGATTATCCTAGGAAATTGATCTTCTGCTCAAACGCACAGACGAGGTGTCATTAGAGCCGTACGACATTATATCCGATCCCAAAACAGTGGTAGCACTGTCGCTTCTTTACAATAGCATGGTAATATTTGTCCCAAGCTCAGTCTGATCCATTACCTTTTGAGACCGGGCTGATGCTTTTTCAGCAATGGCTTGCAAGTCACCTTACCAAGCTGCGCCGGATCACACCCTCAGAGTCGCGGCAGCCACAGTCTGAGACTCGAGCACCTCCACGTCGGTGGACCCTGATTGGAGCCATGAGATCGAAGCGTGACAGCATAAGTCAGGCAGTGTATCTGCCGCTGAATCATGAAACGGCCAACGCGTTCGATAACACTCTTCAGTCGCTGTGTAATCTGGCCTCGACCGCGCTCTTTGCTCTTCACATTGATATTCGATGCGGTGTCATTCACATGCTGACTCGGACAATGGCTGGCCCCAACCCCCCCAGCAACCGCAATTCGGAACCCACCACACCATCACCGAATTCGAACATGAATTGGTGGCATATCCTTGTACATCAGCCGACAGCCGCGTCTCCCACGATCCTCGAGCTGAATAATGACTTAATCGCCTTTGATACGAACATTTTGTCATATCTCGGCCCCGCTGAACATTGGTTCATCACCTCGGGTCTTGCTCGATTTATTGATCAAGCATTCGTCTCATCTGCACGTCACATTGGAGCCATGAATGAGAATGGAGCCTTGCGACTGCAACTTGACGTCCTCGTTTTACAGCAGAACCTCAAGAATATAGTTATTGACCCGACAACAGAACAAGCCCAGGATCCCACAACACAGGAACCAGAGCATCCTCACCAGGTCGTTGCACTTCCGCGTAGTGCCAAATTCCTTGACTGGTTCCTGGATGGTGCGGAAAAAACATTGGAGTACGCCAAAGACGAAAAGGAGCTGTTCGCTACGCAGGGCGAAAAGGCATTGGCTGCAGGCAATGGCGAACCGTTCACCTATGATGAGCTCAAGGTCCTTATTGACCTTTGTTTCTCAGAAATTCTCAGAGGACCTCGCGGGGCTGATAATCGGGAAGATTTCATGGCTGCGAAGAAAGCCAGCGCCGATGCACTCTTGAAATTGAACGAAATCATGTGGGATTCCAAATGACCGTTCTGAATTTTTTGACGAAATCCTTTCGAGATGCTTTGCTTATCTGCCAACTACTGTTCTCTTTCTGATCTATACCCTTTCTTATATCATCCCTCCACGCTGGCGCAAGACTACCCTTAGATAGACACTTGACGGGTAGATCGCTCTCGTCATGTTCATTGCCACTTTTTCGATGGATGAAGTTGTCTCATCGAGTTTTCAGTGACCACTCAATAGACTACAATTGCCAAACCGCCCAAAAGAGGTCGCGCTCTTACCATTTTCCACCTCAATAGATTGTCTACGGCGCAGAAACAGCCCAAAAGCACTGCCTGGACCGTGAGTCCCGTGAAGGGAGTCTATGAATACTATCCAGAATAAAGTATAAGTCCCATTATTGGCGGTTTGATATCTGCCTGGGGAAGATACCTGTGGCTGCATCCACGAAGAGAGGCGTGACAGCTTACGAGAACATGAGAGGTAGATCAAAGTGCCACCTTCAAATCCACCCACTATTTTTAGTCTTCTCGGTAGCGGTCGACTATTTTCTGAATCACAGCTGAAGTGGACACCTGTGTGCTGAAAGGTACCAGTTCCAGTCTCCCCCCAGTTTCCAGGACAGCGTCGCGTCCTACAACCTGATGGGGCAAATAGTCATTTCCTTTGACGAGAATATCGGGTCGAATTGTCTCAATGAGAGACAAAGGAGTGTCGTCCTCAAACTGAACGACATAATCAACGCAACTCAGTGCGGCCAGCATCGCAGCTCGCTGGGAGAGGGGTGCAATAGGTCGCTTGTGTCCTTTCGATCGTCTTACGGACGCGTCCGAGTTGAGTCCCACTACCAGCAACTTTCCCAAGGCCTTGGCTTTCTGGAGATATTCGATATGTCCTGCGTGGAGTAGGTCAAAGCAGCCGTTTGTGAATACAATCTGGCCGTCACCACGGGTCGTGTTGAGACTAGTGAGACATTCATCGAGACTCACAATCTTACGCCCGTTCTGTAGCGCCTCCTCTGGCTTCCACGACCCTCCGCTGCAGGGTGCCTCTAGCAGCTCGCTCTTTGCGACGATAGTGGTCCCCAGCCTCGTCACTGCGATGCTACCTGCATTATTTGCCAGTTCGGCAGCTGCTTCCAAGGATTGCCCGCACACGAGATAGGCCCAGGCGAATGCAGCGGCGCAACTGTCTCCTGCGCCACTAACATCGCGTGCGGTAGAAGCTTTGCCTGGGATTGCGGACGACTTCCCGTTCGATTCATAGAGGACTATCCCATCAGCGCCACGAGTGACCAGCAAAGCTTCCGGGTGAGCCTTGGTCAGAACAGCCCGTGCAGCAGCATCAATATCGGTGGGGGAAACGACAGGAAGCCCGGATAGCAGCCGCAGCTCGTTCAGGTTGGGCATGAGGACTGTTGCCCCCGCATACCGGCTGCAATCGCCAATCTTCGGATCCACGATGACCTTCCTGTCCAGGGAGACAGCCTCATGGAGCAGAGATCTTAGAACGGACTCGCATAGGAACCCTTTGTTATAGTCCGAGCAGACCATACCCCGTGCACGGGGCAAATACCGACGAACGGAATCCAGAGCGGCTCGTTGTTGCTCTTCCCCTATGGGAATCACAACTTCTCTGTCCAGACGGACGAGGTGTCTTCCATTGCCGATGATGCGGGTCTTGCGGCAGGTTGGCCTGTCGGCGATGACCTGGACTCCGGAGACATCCACATTTGCGCTGGTCAAAAGGGAAAGCAGGCGTTTTCCCTCTTCGTCGTCCCCGACAGCTCCGACCAGGACAACTGCCGTACCCAGTGCGGCAAGATTCATCGCGACGTTTGCCGCTCCGCCGGGGAAGTATTCTGTTTCTTCCTGCTCCACGACAGGTACGTCGGCCTCTGGGGCATTTCGACGAACGGTGCCAGAGATATACTGATCTAGTATCAGGTCTCCCGCTACCACGAGACTTTCGACGTCCACGGAGTCGCTGGCCTGACAGATGTGCATGGTGAATCAAAAAACGTGTATTTCCCATTCAGGTCGTGCAGGTCATGGGAAAAAGGGCGCCTAAGATGGGGATATAATGTACTCCGTAGACGCCGACAAGTCTTCTTAGTGGTACGTTGCACATACACCACACACCGATATTGGCTGTCCCCAGCTTATCTGCATGAATTGCTGGCACCGACGCCCACATATGCCGCTAAGTCTGGTGTTGTGAATAATATCTCACGGTATTGTCGAGTCATAAGACGCGAGCTCCTCAATTCCTGTGTAGCGAAGACAGAAGTTTATATGGTCACATACATCCTGCATGAGCAGGGGGCAGCAATCGAGGCTGGATAGCTGAAGACTGCCTCTTCATTGGCAGAGACCAAACTCTTGAGTGCAAATAGATTGGTCCCGACCTCTCATCGACATCCCTTGAAATGGATCTCTCCAGCGGTCTGGGTGGGACACGTCACACAGGTCGCATCAGCTAGCATGAGATGGTGAGCCATGGATCGATATCCGAGCCGCCAGAGCAAGACACAAGAGCAGAGTAATGTGATAATATCATAGTCGAGAAGCAGATTTAGATTTCATATAATTACCCGTGACAGTATTTTGTCAATTTTGCGTCGACTGAGAATCACTTTGTAAGGGACCATGCAGACAGCCCAAGACCACGCAAATTCCCTGATACAGCTACAATGCGGTTAGTGGAATGAACCTTCTCCGAGTCAACTGCTGGTCTGCTACAATATCCTGACTCTCGTCATCTTTGTAGGTGTTACGAATAATGACTGGGGTAGGCCATGCTCTGTGAGAACCGTAGTTTATGGTTTATAGTCTACTGACTCTTCGTACCATTAGGCAAGATTGGAACGAGATCATTAGTCGCCCGACTCTCTGCGGCTGGAAACAAAGAGCATAAGATTGACCAAGATATACCGTATGCAGAACTCTGGATGGGGACTCATACTCTCCTATCCTCCCAGGATGTTCGAACAGGGATCTCATTGCGGGAGACTGTTGAACTGCCATTCATGTTGAAGGTTCTGTCAATTGGGAAAGCCATCTGCATCCAGGCACACCCAGATAAACAGCTTGCTCAACAGCTTCATAAATGCGACCCAGTCACCTATCCAGGTGAGCAACCATGCTCATTTCCGTTTACTCTTCTCGCATCCTCTTGGGAGACTACCTTTGCTGACTCAAAAACACAGATGCAAACCACAAGCCAGAAATGGCCGTCGCGATAACACCCTTCGAGGCTCTGTGTGGCTTTCGTCCTCTTCAAGAGATTGCACTGTTTCTGATCCATATTGCTCCCTTGCGCCGTATTGTAGGTATGACAGCAGACGAGTGCATAATCCTCGCAAGTCAAGATCAGAGAGATCCAGCTAAAGAGGAATCTGCTCTCAGGCGGACTTGGGAGGCATTGCTTCATTCGCCTCGGGAGCAAATCATCGCATGCACAAGGGAACTTATGAGTCTCATACCTCGCGGGGATCATGACGACAGGTGCATTGCCCCTGGTCTGCAAGTCTCCACTGCTTTGATCGCTCGCCTTCATCAACAATACCCCGAGGACGTGGGCCTCTTTGCGGTCTTCTTCATGAATTACGTCTCCCTGACGCCTGGTGAAGCAGTATTCGTGCCGCCTGGAGAGCCACACGCATATCTGAGTGGCGGTATGTCATTCTCGTGCTTGTTGATTACGCCCCTCACAATTATACCCTAAATGTGCTAACATGTAAGGGACTTCCCCCATCGCCGCCCTTTAGACGTCGTTGAATGTATGGCCTCATCCGCGAATACGGTCCGTGGCGGATTCACTAACAAGACGAAGGACCTTCATACGTTCATTCCGATGCTCTCGTATTCTTACCGGGCCCCGTTGAAGCCTAGAGTGTTCCCAGTAAATCCTTACGTGCGGTCTGCCAAGGGTGCGGTATCCTCAGTGCTGTACCAATCCGCCGCGGAGGAATTTGACGTCACGAAAACGGACCTGTTCTCGCCAGACGCGGAGGTACAATTCTATCCGATGGATGGGCCAAGTCTGGTGATCTGCATCCACGGCTGTGGGGAGATTCGGGCAGGACATCGCATGGAGAAGGTAGCCCTCGGTTCGGCCTTATATATCGGTGCGGGAGCCGGGATATCCATTCAGAACGGGGGGACGGGGGATCTTACCGTTTTCCAGGCACTGTATGATCCCAATAAGGCAAAGATGGGAGTGATAAACTTCGTGAATAATGAGGAATAAACAATATACGATATTCACGTCACACAAAGAAGTGCCTTACTGTAGAATCGGTAAGCTCGCCGGTCCGGAGAAAAGAATACATATGACAACATTGAATCAGCCAGGATGCTCTATGTAGAGACACACGGATCGACCTTTCGGTAATCACCGATACCGGTAGACAGTCAACAGCCGACGTGTCTATATGGAGCCACGTAGCCTGCGAGTTTCTCTCATCACAATCAAGGGCGTATAAGATCACTCGTTGACTCGCCTGATTGCACACCGAGTCGCACCTGCTGAGTCTCAGTATCATCCTCAAAGCTAAAGGAAACCCTTCATCAACAGAAGACAAGAAGAGAGTCAACATGATTGTCGTCACCGGCGGAGCAGGGTTCATCGGCTCCAACATTGTCAAAGCACTTAACGAGCGCGGCCGAAAGGACATCATCGTCGTCGATGACATGACTGACGGATCCAAATTCATCAATATCGCAGACTGTGAGATCGCAGACTACCTCGACGTGAACGAATTCCGGCAAGCCATCGCCAACGACAGCCTCACGCCTCCTCCAAGTGTGATCTTCCACAACGGGGCTTGCTCGTCGACGACAGAGACAAACGGGAAATACATGCTTGATGTCAACTTCACTTTCTCAAAGGAATTGTTCCACTATTGCCAGCGTCACGACACACGACTTATCTACGCCTCTTCTGCTGCCGTCTACGGCAGCAACAGCACCTCTGGCCCTCTACCGGAGAACAGCACCAGAGCAACATCCCCGCTCAACGTATATGCCTACTCGAAAATGCTCTTCGACCAGTATATCGAGGGCCGCAGGGGCAACGCAACATCGCAAGTCGTCGGACTCAGGTACTTCAACGTCTACGGGCCCCGGGAGCAGCACAAGGGGCCCATGGCAAGCATCGTGTACCAGATGCACCAGCAATTGCGGCAGGACGGCGTGGTCAAGCTGTTTGGGGAGTACGATGGGTACAAGGCCGGGATGCAGGAGCGGGACTTTGTCTATGTCGGCGACGTGGTCAAAGTCAACATGTTCTTTCTGGAGAACCCGTCGTTCTCGGGGATTTTTGACCTTGGCAAGGGACGCGCGGATACGTTCGTCGATGCGGCGAATGCTGTCCTGGAGGTCACTGGCGTCAAGGGCCGTATTGAATATATACCGTTCCCGGAACATCTCAAGGGACGATACCAGAGTTCTACTTGTTCGGATGTTTCGGGGTTGCGGCGGATAGGGTTTCGAGGTCAGTTCACGTCTGTTCGAGACGGTGTTAGAGAGTATGGGGAATGGTTGAGTAAACAGACAGGTAGATAGGGATAGCGACGGAACTCACAATCAAATTAGGCTCTGAGGATACTATTGCCCTTGAGATGCAGGCACCAATGGTCGGTTAGTATTCATTATCCTCTGGCTTGACCACGAATGCCTTGATACAAATCACCCAGAGAGCCCAGATCCCCCAGTCAATCTCTCTTTAGCCTAGAAAAGGTCATATTGACTGCGCGGGCTCAATATCTTTCGACATAGAGGCGGCAAGAGTCTGGTGAAGGTCGTACTGGCATAGGGTGAAATCTCATGAATACCTTCAATTTACCTGTTCATGACGAATTGCTTGGTGGTAAGGTTCCAGGCTTCACTTCGATCTTTCCAGACTCATCTAGTGAATGGTGAAAGAGAACCATACCAGCACAAGCAGTAGACAAGACAAGCGGTGTCTTCGCGACGCAGAGTGCACTCGATTGGCTACCGTCCCAAGGAAAGCAGCTCAGTCGCTTTGAGTGACACGAGTTAGACGACCCACTCGTTCTTTCGCCGAGAAGAGTCCTTATCAGTGAAGTTTTGGTGCAAATGGATGATGCATCTCGGCTGACCTCTGATCTAAATCAGACGAATTGGCATCACATCGAGACCTCGTCGAGTCGTTGACCGGTACACATGAGGATGTCAAATATGTCTCTTGATGCTCCTCCAGAGACCAGATCAGATCATCAGTGCCACTTGAACGCAGTAATAATTACATGCTCTGTGACTGCTGCTGTCTCCACCGGATCCTGTCATCCTTGGGCTCCTTGAGTCCTTGGTGCTTATTGTCTGCGATGGGGCTAGACCAGTCGTTTAATTTCGCATTGCCCGAGGACCCGAAGGCTAAGACTGCGGAGAAAATGGTCGATGCGATGCAACCAGCGAAATAACGGGCCGTTCACCTGCTCTTCCATCGGATGGGCTCCGGAATTGCGAGCTTCAACAGCTTTGTGAGCTTCGTTGCTTGCGATCCACGCCGGACGTTTCAGACTTTGCGATCTCATTTCGCTAGCGAGCAGTGGCTTCCAACCCGACAAATGCCTGGGTCTTTTAGGGCTTCCGATTCATTAAACGTTTGGCGCTAATGGCCTGCATTCTCCCTGGATGGTTCATTTCATTATATTGCGTTAGATTATTGTCTCACAATCCCGTCGAATGACTCTCGGGCAAGATGACCGGTCACTCAGCCCATGGAGGACTTTCCTGTCCCTCCTTTTCTTCTGGATTGATATCCTTTTCTCTCTCTTCTCCTTGCTCTCTTTCTTTGTACATCTCTTCAAGTCACTCTTTGAGTTCTCTGTCTGGAACAGCAACTACATTCATTCCTGGGATCCGAGACCGGGTGTCCATTCATTACTTGCAACAGGAGCAGAGTCTCCAGTCACTCTTTTGCGTCTGAACAGCAGTCCAGCACAGACCCTACACTCTTTTCTTCCATTCTAGCTTCATCGTCTTCAAGACATATCGACATCCAACAATGAGATATCAGCGTCTCACCACTCTCGGCGTTGCCGCTCTGGGCGCGGCCGCATCGGTTTCTGCAAGCCCTCTCTTCCAGCGCGCTCAAGCTCAGTGTCCTCCTGGATACACCATGAGCGTCTACTACATCACAGTGACTGCTGAAGCCACTTCGTCCGCGACTCCCTTGGTGAAGCCCACGACGACTATCTCCTCGTCTTCGACCACCACCTTGACGGCCACTGTGACCTCACAGGCTCCATCCCAGTCCACCTCGCCCGTGGTTGTCGACAGCACTTCTGCTGCTGCCACTGTGCCTACTGTCGCCGAGACCACCCCTGTAGAGACGCACGAGGCTGTTGTGGTTCCCGCTGCTTCCTCTTCCTCGTCGTCAACGACATCCACTCTACCCACTTCTTCCTCTACCCAGGAACAAGTCATTGTTCCTACAGCCAATGCCGTCGTTGCCGTCTCCTCAGCTACCAAAGCTGAGCCTACGACATCCGCTCTGCCCACTTCTTCCTCTACCGAGGAACAAGTCATTGTTTCTACAGCCAATGCCGTCGTTGCCGTCTCCTCAGCTACCAAAGCTGAGCCTACGACAGCCGCTCCTAGCACCACCACCGCTGCCGCATCCTCCAGCAGCAGCTCCTCATCAGGCTCCTCCAACTCCGGCAAAGCCACCTTCTACGGCGGCAACGTCTCCGGAGGAACCTGCTCGTTCGCCGGCTACACGCTTCCCTCCGGCCTCTTCGGAACCGCCCTCTCAGCCGCCCGCTGGGACGACGCCGCCCAATGCGGCGCCTGTGTCTCCGTGACAGGACCCAACGGCAACTCCATCAAAGCCATGGTACGTTCTCTTCCCCCATCCATCATACAACCTCCCCAGCTAACCTCACCCAGATCGTCGACCAATGCCCCGAATGCGAATCCAACCACCTCGACCTCTTCCAGAACGCCTTCGCCGAGCTAGCCGACATCTCCAAGGGCGTTATCGACATCACCTGGTCCTACGTCTCCTGTGACATCGACTCGCCCCTCGTCCTCAAGAACAAGGAGGGGACCTCCGCCTACTGGTTCTCCATGCAGGTCGTCAACGCCAACGAGCCCGTCGAGAAGCTCGAGGTCAGCACCGACGGCGGGAGCACCTGGCAGGCGACCACGAGAACCTACTACAACTTCTTCGAGAATAGCAGTGGGTTTGGAACGGATACCGTTGACGTGAGGGTGACCGGCCAGTCCGGCGCTACCCTTACGGTGAAGAATGTCGGGTGCAGCTCTGGGTCGTCTGTTACCGCTTCGTCGAATCTGTAGATCGCAGACTATCGAGTGGCGGTGGGGATGGTCCGAGTAGGTTAGCCGGAAGGTCCTGTCTTCGTCTTTTCTCTTGCTCTCTCAGCCGCTGTTACTACGTTCTCAGTTTGTCGCGGAAGAGCAGTAGGTTTTGGGCATGGTATTTGCAGTGCCCGGTCTGCATCTCATAAGCGCCTCTACTTTCTCTTCTCTGTATATATCTGGACAATATGAAACATTTTGAGGTTTTCTTCTGATCAGTGAAAGCAACAGATTCTCGTGACTACCCTTGCAATTGCATCATGTGCCAAGCTCATAAATGACGACGAGGGAACCAAATCCTCCACGAACAGTGCTTTGTTATCTGGCTTTCGGAAAAACAACATCAAACTACGAAATGGCCCAGTGTAAATCTGAGAGATCGAATTGCAATTCCCATAACGCGATATCGCAGGCTCCATTCCCAACCCTGGTTTCGCCGACCCTTAAGATAGAAAAAATAACATACAGAGTGAAAGATACTGGGAAGAAGGCAGACAACAGAAACGAGAAATCACGAAAACACCGGGGAAACGACTCCGGGCTCGACAAATTAAGGTTGTAGATCATTGGTCACCTGTCTTCTTCCAGAGGCGGTGACTTGATGGAAGGCATCAGAAAAAGATCAATGTGGCGCCTGCAACCGGGCCGAAATCACGGTGCTTTCTCGCCGGGCTTGTGAGAATGAAATGAAACAGAAAACGAACCAACGGAGAAGAAAGAGCGGGTATGTTGGAATCTCAGCCTCCGAACAAGAACAGATCGTAGCACATGTATGACCATGAGATAGAGAGCAAAGGGAAAATCGACCGAGGGAAAAGTCATCTACCCAGAAACGCAATTCAGACTTCAGACCTGGCCTTGGTCGACCTCGAGAGGCTCGAGCTCTTCGGCGTCGTTGTAGTCGTCGAATTCGAGACCTGCGTCGCGACAGCGCTGAAGCCACTTCTGTGCGATATCCCCACGACGGTTGACTTCTAATTTCAACTTGGAATTCTGAGCACTGATCTCGTTGATAGCATGGCTTGTAGTCATGTTGTTTTGCTCCCACCGTTCGCTCATTGTTTTCTTCTCATCGTGTAGCTGGCAGATGTACTCGATTGTGCGCTGTAGGATGGCGCCTTTGTTCTTGTCACAGTTGGGGACCAGACGCGCTAACTGATTAATACCCTCGTTTATAGCTTCACGACGCCGACGTTCCACTAGAATCGGATCAGATGGCTTCACCTTATGAAAAGACTCCCGCAACTTACCCTCTTTGTGATTGTTCTTGCGAATTTGATGCCACTCAGGAGAGCCAACAGACGGTTTCTGGTTCATACTCTGGGCTTCACGAGCGGCGTAGACAGCCGCGGCGGTCGAATTGTGTCCATGAGTAGGGCCCATAGCCTGACCCATATCATCGCCGAATGTCAATCCGTGAGCGAGATTATTGGCGTCGAAAGAAGGTTCGGGGGGAGGAGGATATTTGTTTTGAGGATTGTGCGCGGCCAATGCGGCTTTGGCAGTGAGAGCATTCTCATCGGAGATACCGTTCTGCGGTCCGACATGTTGGAGGATTTGCTGGTCGATGTTGAGCTCCGAAGTAGAAGTAGGGAGACCGTGAGCATCATAAGAAGCGAGAGAGCTGTGTGCGAAGTTGTTCTGAGCATCAGGGGCAGTGATGCTGCCAGTACTTCCATTGGAAGAGCGGTTCAGGCGCTGAGGATCCGGGCCCGTGCTGTCATCACCTTCGCGCTTTCGCTTGTTGGTGATATTGCCATCCGAGGCACCCAACGACTGATCAGACATGATGTAGGATGTGAGGCGGTCACCCTGCAGGTTGGCCGAGTCAGCGACGGCCATGACAGTGCGTATCCAGGACCAAACCAACCCGTTAGGCAGAGCAGATGTATTGATTCGAGAACAAGTTTCCTCAGCCAGCTATCAAAGGTATAGCATTAGAAACTTCCCTGTGGTCCAGTTTTGGTGAGTCGGCAAGCCCAGTAAAGAAATGAGTGTAACAGTCAGGAAAACAAGGAATGCAGGGCAGTGAGGAAGAATAGAGATAATTTTCTCGCGAGTAAACATTCACCAAAAAAAAAAAAAAAAATATTGATGTGCTAAGAAGTGAGAAGTGAATATAACCAAGACGCGTAAGGCTGGACGCGCTGATCTCCGCACCATAGCATCAAAACAGACATTAGATGACTACCAAATCCCAGGAACATGCAAGATACAGTTAGATTTGTGGAATCAATATGCGCTGAGAAGACAGTTGATGCGCAAAGCATCAATCAAAAACAAACACTCATGGTCACATTGTCGACATCAGAAACGCGTCATGACGGCTCTGCGACCGAGGTAACAGGGGAAGAGAGAATAGCATCACAGAATCAACCTCGTCCGGCTCACGACGGACCAGGCAGAGGTCCAGAGAAGGGCATGGTGAGATGC
The DNA here is from genome assembly GCF_002237265.1 of Aspergillus thermomutatus. Classification (NCBI taxonomy): domain Eukaryota; kingdom Fungi; phylum Ascomycota; class Eurotiomycetes; order Eurotiales; family Aspergillaceae; genus Aspergillus; species Aspergillus thermomutatus. The sequence goes on along the minus strand of NW_020798240.1, from coordinate 12,693 downwards.
TTCTGAGGCCTTATGGAAGCTCCTGAAATAGTGGAGTATGGCAGAGGGAAGATGCAATGAAAGATAGAGGTCGCGAATAGAAGGAGAGAGCTCTCTGTACCTTGGGATGGTCTGTCTATCACCTGACAGCAAGTCACCTGCCACGGGCAACAACAAGAGGCAGGTATATCGTAGTTCGATCGCGAAGACCAAGAATCAAATTTGATCGCGAGGAAAGAGTCAATATCGAAACGTCCAATGTAAAGACAACGGCCGGACCGGAATAGAAAACGAACAGAAAGAAGTGGCGGCTTTTACAATAGAAAGAAGGGATATTTGGAGGAGTAGAGTCGAGTAGTAGAGAGAAGCGCTCACGTGGCGAGGGACAATAATGGAGCAGAGAGTCGAGGCGGCGGTGGTACGGCGAGGAGTAGCGACCAGAAGCGTAGAAAAGTCACCTGACATGGGCCGGAAGCAACAACTCCGTTGCTGCACCTCGACTATATCATCATCAGAACTTTTCTTCCCACGCTATGAATGAAGGTGAGTTACCTCATGTCTGGCATTCAATGTCTCTCCCACTATCTCCTTCATACTACCCTCCCTCTTTCTTTTTGGATGTCATGTGCTCCAATCCCGTGCCCCCTCCTCAGCCGATGTCCCTTTTCTCATCGCTGATTGGTTGCGCGGATTGCCCTGAGCGGTTGCCGGAGGAGGGGTTGACCCGGGATCACGTGTGACTCTTCAACCCTTTTGTTAAGGTATTTATCGCCAAATCAGCATGATAACAAGTCAAAACAACTGAAAAATGATTGCGTGCAAGTTCCCTGACTATCCACCGGACATATGAGCACTTCATGGAGGATACCACGCCTCATCCACCAGAGTTAGCGGAATTCACTGACTCGTAACTGTTTTCAACGACCACTATTGGCCTCGAAGACTACCTTGAGTACGGAGTACCCTCTCTCCTTCAGTGCTCATCCCGGTCGGGCCGACCCTCCTTTAGGCTCCTCCTGGGGGAGCACGGTCCATCTGGAGAGCGCCATCGTACAGTAGCGGGATGTACGCTGATGCATGCCATGCCATGCCATGTCTCTGAGGGTCTCTCGACCGACGCTGCGTAGTTGCAGATCCTCCGATACACAATCCGAACTTGCTTCACCTGATATCTATGGCTCATGCCGGCTTGCGATGCCTTTATTGACTTGTTCGACTATTGTCTAACTGCGAATACCTACGGAGTAGTCAGTTTCATTATTCTGCCTCAAATGAGACTCCATCTGACCTTCAGTGTCACATGCACATCCGCATTGCAACCAAACTTTCCCACTTAAAGCGGATGGTCTTTCCGCAGTGTCGATCAAAGTCTTCAAGCTTACTCCCGAAGATCAATCTGCTCTAGCTTCCATCTGAAGGTTGCATTTTATAGTACGCCTCCCTTGTTTGGCTTGATAACCGACCATCTGATGGATTGCTGATCAGTCGGTCATGAGATAGGCCATCTGTGTCCGTCCAAGTAGGGTATGGGACGCCAGTCTCGCATCAGCGGGTAGGTATTTGTTCTCTTCCGGGGGCTGATGTAGATGAATTGCTCGCGCATGCTTGTCTAGAATCTACAAAGCGATAGATTCCCATATTAGAGGTCTAGGAATGGGCGCTTCCATCGTCACATGGATCAAGGAGGAGGATGTTTATTAACCATTCACATGATTGTTGCCGACTGTGGCAAGATTAACACTATCAAGATCAGACTGCTTCACATCAGAGAATCAGAAATCCAGGTATTATTGCGTAGATTTGGACAGTTCTGCAATTATATCAAGCATTCCAACACATCGAGCAGCCAGAGTCTGGAAACCAGATGGCAGCAATTCTCTGTTTGACCCATGTCGAAGTCTTCCTTACCATTGTTCAAGAGTAGATGTCTCATCAAGTACACCATCAAAATACCCCAGACTGTATGCTCTGAAACACCAAAAGAAGCTGCAGACCTCACTTCTGCGACGCCTTAACCAATCCAAACACCGTCTTCGGATCCGCTGTAGTATCAGCAAAGCAGATACCCTCGGTCGTCGCACCCAGCATATCCCAGCAAAGGATCTTCACATCGAACGGTAACTCCTCCCCAGCCTCGCCATCCTGCAACACCCGCGGGCGCTGCGTAATAGCGACAATCGCACTCGTCCCCGCATAGCGCACCGATCCCTCCTCTCCACACCTATTCCCAAAGACAATGACAATCTTCTTCTCTTTTGCACATTCGGCTTCATGGTCATCAAACCCTATATCAACATCGTGCCGCATCTTCTCCTTGACTAGAGGCCAGAATCGCTGTATCCAGTAATTAAACGTATCCAAGTCCGGCTTATGCGCCAGCGCATCAAGCTCCTCTCGGCTCATAAACGTCGTCCAGGCCATCGACAGAATTACCAGCTGGGACTTGGAGTCGAGGACCCGATTCGCAAACTCCCAAGCCGTGAAGGGCGCCTCGAATTTATAAGGGTTGATATCCATACATATCCCAAACGACGTAGCCATTCTAGACGTCAGTCCTGGAACCCCAGAGTTGAAGACGAGCTCGTGGAAGCCTCGCTCCGCCGTGCCTTCGGCTGCCCACGTCTCGTCCGTGCAGAAGAGGAACGTCTTGCGGTAGTTCAGCAGCACCTCCCCCTCCTCATCCACAACAAGCAAGGAATTGTAGCATTTCTCCTGCAGTTGCGCGCTACGTTCCCCACCCGCTGCTGCGGCGGTGACCCTCTCGATTTCAATCTCGGGATAGCCCACGCACACCTTACACCTGAGGCGCGTAGCCGTCTCCCGGGCCCACGCAGCCGACACGCCCTTCCCCGCTGGCTCAAGGAACGGGCGGATGGCTTCCAGCGAGGGGAAATTGTACCCTAGTAAAACAGAACATGTCACCATTACCGGTCGGGTAGGACATCACAACTAGAAGTCCACTACTGCCTCCTGTTCCTATCTACTCACCCGTCAGAGCCAGTTCCGGCAACACCAGGAGGTCAGGCTTCAGGCTCTCGATCCCGGCCTGAGCGCTGCCAATCACGTTGCCGCTGTTCAGCAATTCGTTGGCCCTTTTGATGTTGCCCTCGACGTCGCCCACCCTGGGGGCGAATTGTAATGTGGCGATTCGCATTCCTCGGTGCTGATGTCTAGATGCATGCGCTAAGCACAAGAAGTTTGCATTCCTGGCTCTGGTCAGATCCGAGGTGGTAGTGGGATGCCTGGGGTGAGGTACCATGCACTTCTGGTGGTCAGAGAGGAAGAGGCGCAATGCCGTTGGAGTAGTCCAACATGAAAAATACCGTGGACCTTGGTTGAGAGAATCTTGCAAAATTATTGACCTAACTGTCCATTTCTGAGCAGTTAAGTCAGCAAAATAGTTTAGATATGCTTTGTTTTGGAAGTTCTTAATTATTACAAGATGTCCGCCCATTGGAAAGCGAATATGAGATCATGTGACTCGGAGATACCTGAGGCACCAGCACAATCGCTATTGATCCACTCAATCTGGTTAATTTTCAGGTCTTGTGTTTCACTGTTCTTGAACAAATATTTCATTCCAGGAATATAGGGTATTCTGATGATGCAGTTATGTACGACAACACACTTCCAGCGCCTGGCTGCTAAACTCCAAAATGTGGCAGATACATCCCTGAACTAGAGTTCCGTAACAGTATCAGAAGACCAAAACCCGCAGACAACGCCGTCGCATAATGCAATTGAGATGATTCTCTGAAAAGAAAAAAAGTATACAGAAAAATAGAAGATCGCCAAGGGCTGTTCAGCAGGCATTTTCAAGCTTCAAAGTTGCAAGGCGAAACATGAGCCTTGGAGACTATGAAAGAGATGGCGAGTCCTAATGACATCTCCTATTTCTTGCCTGGCCCTTTGCTTTTCTTCTCCGGTGTGAAGTTCAGCGGCTTATATGCTAGGCCTTTGCCCCCGGTAAGGCGAATTCTCTGTTCGGTCCGAGACAGGGTACGACCGAGTCCCAAGTCTCTATCAGGCGCAAGAGCAACATCGTACCCATTGACTTGATATGAATTCGGCGACTGACTTCGGGAGAAAGAGTGCGAAGATGATAAGCTGCTGCGCGGGCTGAAAACGGAGCTTCGAGGCTCAGGGTATGTCGACCAATGGTCCAGAAGCCTCGGCCCGCTCCTGAGTGATTCTGCGGCAATTCGGGCAGCGGAAAGGAGGAGTTCATCTTCGTCAACTTGGCGCGGCTTTGGAACTTCAGGTTTCTCCTCCTTTGCAGGCTTCCGAGCTGTCATGGCCTCAATCTGTTCCAGGATGGGAAGTTTGGGAAGAGGTTTAATTGAAGACAGTGCCATAGATACTTTGCGTGGAGTAGGAGCCTCAGGTTTGGCTATTTTGGGTGCCTTTGGCTCGCTCGGTTTCAGTTCTTGTTCATCTTCTTCGTGGAGAATGCGCTTGCGACTTGTCGAGGTTTGTCGCCTTTTATCAGCCGCTTCTTTCAGGGTTTCTAGCCACGCAAGGCGTCGTTCATCTGCAGATGCTATATGCATGTCAGATAAACCCGCAGGTAAAAGCAACATAAATGGATGTGGTCAGAGTGCGACTCACCTGAGGCTTCTTCTTCCTTTGCGGTCGGCTCAGGGGAAACGGAGACGGAAACGTTCTCTTGCACAGCAGCTAACGTGCTAGGTTCTGCAGGAGGAGGCGATGTGGTCCTGACAGGTTCAGGTGAGCTAGGCTTTGCGAATAATGGACGAAACTGCTGCTGCTCAGCGACATCTTCCACACGAGGCGGCACAGGCTCGTCTACTGATGCAGTATGTTCCGGAACAACCGCCTCCTGTGGAGTCTTCAAACTCTCAATCGTGTCGGCTGATTTTTGTTCGGGTGCCTTTATTTCCACGGGCTTCTGAAATGAGAAAAAATTCGTTGATTGAACAGGATGGACGGCTGCCGCTGAGTCTGTCGAGATCGTTAGAATTCACAATGATTCTATACTCAGGACGATGCCGTAGGACAGAAGAACGTACCTTCCTTCGCTGGAGCGGACAGGCTACTTGCATGCGCAAACGGAGATGGTGCGGACGTGGTCTCCGCAGGCTTAAAGAGACTTGGTTGAGGTTTCTCAGCTTCCGCTCTTCCGGGCAGAACATTCTGACCAGCGAGACTGGAGACAGAACTCGAAACCTGAGGAGCAGAGGATGGCTTGCCAGTATCAAAAACGCTTGTCGACGGCTGGGTAGCAGTCGGGGCAGGAGCCTGGTCAGGTTTAAATATCGACGATGTTTGGGAGAGGCCGAATGGTGAAGCGGTAGGTGCTGTAGAAGGTTGGAAGAGGTTTGGTAATTTGAACTGAGGAGTGGTTGATGCAGAGGTTGTGTCAGGCTTTCCTGGCATAGAATTATATGCTCCTGTCGAAAAGATCGAGGCTGTTTGCAGACTACTGGACGCAGCAGGCAAAGTTGGAGCTTTCTGCTCAGTGTCCGGCGTCTTGTACGGCGTAAAGGGCGAAGATATGCTGGTAAATGGGTTAGAAGGCGCAACTGTGGGCGCCGTTGCAGCGCCGGCTGACCTAGCGCCAGAGAACAAAGAAGAAAAGGTCTTGGTCGGCTCGGAAGTTTGGGCTGTACTGGTCACTTGTGCAATCGAGGAACTCGGAGAAATGCTTTGCGTAGATGTCGCCTCGGCATTTGTTGTACTCTGTGAAAGTTCTTTGAATGCGTTGCGCAGGCTTGAAGCTGATGCGGGCGACTCAGTAAAGACACCACCTTGGAAGACATTACCGTTTGTTTGGATGATTGGCGGTCGCATTTCATTGTCGTCGTCGCTCACAAAGAGGGCATCGTCGTCTGTGGGTGCTCCAAGCTCGGGGGCTGGAAGTGCCAGTGAGCGCTGCGGCAAAAGAGAGCTGTCGATCATCCCTAGAGTTGCCGCTTCTTTTATATTCAAGCCGAGTATGATCGCAACCATGTTTCTGCCTGCTCGCTTCGACTCGACATACTTTTCTGAGAATGAGTGTTCGGAAGACGGCTGGAAGGCTATGGTTTCAATGTGTCAGTCGAAGTCAGATATCGCCGACTTTGGAAAGTTGGGTAATATAGTTGCCCCATTCCGGTAGTGGGAAACAGAGCCAATGAACGAAGGAGAAGGCGAGAGTGTCGTCAAGATCACACGTACCAATCGAGTCAACCGGACGGTTGCCCCAGTTGAGATAGAGATTACCATGAGCATTTTCAGCAAACTGTAGATCCTGCTCTTCACAGAATTCGATTGTTTGGCTGTCATCATCAAAGTGTAAGACTTTTGTCAGTTCGTCGACGGTCCACTCGTCATTCTTGTGCTGTTGAGACCCGGGATAACGACAGTATCCTTTCCATATTGAACGGATAGCCGTTTGGCGCATGTGGTTGAAATAGGTTTCGGCAACACAGGCCATCAGATACGACACAGCTGGAGAATCAACCAAGTGGAAGAAGCGTGTGTAGAAGCCCTGTGCAATGGCGTTGGGCCGTTTGGCATCTAGGGTGCCTTGATACTCCCACGTATTGCCAGCAGCGGCGAACAATTCAAGGGCTACTTGAACCCGAGGCGAACTGCGTAGCTCTGCAGGCCATTTCTGGACACGAGCTTCCAAATCCGGTCGCTGGTCGTGAATGGAGAAGATAATGTAATAAGCCCGGAACTCGTCTTCATTGGGAAACGCGATGCGGCCTCGATTGTCGTCGTAATAGTACATCAGCGACAACATGGTATTGTTGAGTTGCTCTCGTTCCTGGTGGCGGTCAAAAGGCTCTTCGTTCGCAGGACTAGAGAGTAAGTGAAGGGATACTATGTGGAAGCGGGCTATTCTCTCCAGGCATGTGACTGCTATCTTCACGTCGTCCTCCTGGGTGAGCTGCTGGACGGAGAAATCGTTACGAATCGATCGCGTCCGATCCCAGACAAACTTGTGAATCAAACCAAGAGGCTCAGAACCACCAAGGACATGTCGAATGAGATAATTGGTTGACTGAAGGAGTGCCTTCGGTGTGCGAATATCAGAAGGAAGTTGTTCGTCGTAACCGGCAGCTGATCTTCTGAAGCGCTTGAGCATTTTCGTTTCCATATTCTGCAATGTGTTTGTCGCAGGGTGGAGAAACTGTAGAAAGTTAGTTCTTGGATGATCATATCGCGAGATCATCTGTTTGTACCTTCTCGCTCTTGTCTACCATCTTCTGGACGATGCGCTCAACCCGCTCAAACTCGGGACACATGCTCGTGCAGGTACCAACGGGTGTAATTGCTTGATTCAGGGAAGTAGGTTGATTAGGATCCGCCATCTGCCCTTTCTTGATTGCCTGTTCCCTTTGCTTCGCCCTATCAAGCTTGAGCTGCAAGCTGTCAGTTCGGAATGCCTGACCACTGGTGAAAATTCACTGTGAAAGAATGTCTCACCCTTTCATATCGGTCATTGTAACTGTTCAGAACCGCCATGTCTTCCACTGGCACAGCAGAGCCATTCATGCCATTGGACGGAAAGCGTAGTCGAGGGTCTCTACTAGAATCGACCATGCTCCCATCAAATCCAGACGGTGCCCCAAACGCACCGGACGAGCCATTCGCGACACTAGGAAATGCCGTTTTCTGCTGCGGAGCCTGTCCACCAAATGGAGAAGAAGAAGGTTTGCTCTGCTTCAACTGGGAGAAAGGTGATGCGGCAGCTCCTGCGGGAGCCGCATTTGGGTCCGGTTTGCGCCAGGTGTTAGTCGCGGGACCAGCGCCTCGGCCGTGACCACGGAGAGATCTCATTGCCGATGAGACGCCTCGGCCTCGACCACGGGTTCTGGCGTCGCGAGGCACATTGGTTGATTTGGATTGGTAGGGAGTAGCCCGACTGAATGATCCACCGCGTCCTCGACTCGCCGGAGCTGTCATTCCATCTTTCTGGGCGAGGCCAGCGAATGGGTTCGCTGGGCCTCCCATTCTGAGAAAAGTGATGGTGGAGAGGAGGACAGAACTCAGGACCTTTTCACCAGGAATGCCAAGTCGTAGTCTGTTCGTCTATCGTCTGCTTCGGAGATGGGGGTTGATTTATGAGCTAAGGAAAGGAAGCTGGTGAATCAAGTATCCTAAAACAGCTGACCTCCAATAAAGAGTTGACAGGGCGTAACAACGCAGTTAGTTTGAGAACGCTAATAAGAAAGACCGTCAACTGCGAATCAACACAACAAAGAGGGAAGATAATGCCAGAACTCAAAGTGCTCACGCATATCGAACTCCAAACTGGGAAAAGCCATGACGCAATACCTTTATATCTCGAATTTACGGCCTCGACTGGACGCGTTCGAAGGAAGAAGATAAGACTGCTGAGTAGCGGTTGTTGATAGCTGGACTCGTCGCAGAGGTCGCCGATGGCCGAATGCTTCGACTTTGCGGCGTGAGGAGTTGTGGCCTCCGTGCCAACGGCCATCGAATCGCGGCGCGAACCCGCTTGATGAACAGTTACGGGACCTTTCGCTCAATAATATGGTGTCTGTCGGATCCTCAGTTCATTTTTGTTTGTTCGGCGTCGTAGACCGGTGGGGAGAGGCGATATGGGTTCTTTGTTGCCGTCCGTCGCTCATGGAGCTCTCTGTAGGCACTCTCGCAGCCGCGGGACGGCGTCAATACTGATCAGGTGCTAGCGCCACTTGCCGCGCGTTTAGATTCGTCCATAGACTACTCTTAAACTACACAAGGCCGAAAATCATAGAACCAAATATTTTCGAATTCAATGGTCACTGTTATTTTGAACGACAGAACTAATCCAAAAAGCAATTGCTGCTATAACAATAAAACACCCTCATGCCTCGTTGCCTCTCATTCAGCCGATCGGCGTCCAAAGAGAACGAGCTTCGCCACAAGCGCCTTGCTGCCGATTGTCTAAAATCATAATTAAAAAACAGCTCAAATAGACAAGAACATCACCCCATATTTGCATCTCGCGCCATCCGGCGTCATCGCCAACAGAATTTTCGAACGTATGTATAAGTGGGAAAACATAGTCAAACATGGAACAAGCAACAAGTATATGTACGAGACGAAGAGGAATTGGAAATTCATCGACAGATACCTGCCATATAAAACCACGGAGCCTCCAGCATCCGCTTGAATTGAAACAGAGCCCATGGCTAAGTCCGCAATATTAACAAAGTCAAGGACTGAGGAAGAAGCTCAGCCGTCCAGGCCTATGCGCTTGTGGCCAAATCAGGTAGAATGAGGGGCCTGCTGTGATGGATCCCGAGTATGAGTCAAAGATCCTGTGCGGAAAGAGGAACCTCTCATGCTCATGCCGTCCATGCTTGTGGGTCTGTCCTGAGATAGGTTCGGCAGGCCGTGAGTCATGTGAGGCATTTCCTGGGGATGAGACGTCGGGGTGATAGGAAGCTGATATGACATAGTAGGCTGAGACATGGCGTGACTGGGTGCAGTGCCATATTCCATTGGATTGAAGAGATTCTGTCGAAATGAAGGCGTCCAAGGGTCGAAGCTGGCCGATTGCTGCATATTCATGGGTGCTTGACGGTGGTGGGCAATCGGCTCCGGAGCGGAAGAGGTGATGGGTGGCTGCGTCAAATAATCGAAAGCGGCAGGGGTCTCACTCGGGCTGACAAGTGCCGTTGTCGCAGGGGTTCTCAGCATCTGTTGTGATGCGTAATCTTCGGTATACTCAGATGTTGTGGGAAAGAAGGTCCGATCATCCCGGGGCGTCTCCCCGAAGCTCAACGACTCGGGTAAAGGAAACAACTGGTTTCTGTCATCTCCCATATTCATTGGGCGGCTTGGTGCCGCCATCGTCATGTGTTCGACTGAGCTCGACATCAGGCTGGTTGTGTTCATCTCAGAGTGGTGAATCGGCAGTGCCTCATCCGCATTATCATCTTCTTGTTCGGCTTTCTGGTCCGGATCCACATTGGACTCAGCATCCTTCTCTTTAGGGTTTGACTCTCGGTTGACAACGTATACGATTGTGTTGGCATCTGAGGATTGTCAGCCGCTGTCGAAATGAAATTCATGGACAGAAGATGCCCGCACATACCAACTTCTCCTCTTTCATAGCGTTCTTCCATCCTTCTCACTCTGAAGACCTCGTCCAAGATTTGAAGTCTATGTGGGCCTCTGAGCTGCCGCTTGCAGTCGTGGGCAATTTCCTGCAATTGATCCGTGGTAATGCCGAATCTTCCAAGCTTGCGGATAATATGAATCAATAGAGACAGGCGTTCTAAAATTGTCAGCAAGTCAATTGACACAGGAGATGTACATTGGAGGTACACGTACGATCCTTTCGAAGATGGTCAGGCTCCTTGTGAACCACATCGGCGGGCCACCATTCGGGCTTTGTCTTTTCTGGGTCGCCCTTCTTACCTGGAGGGGCTCCCGCGGGGGGCTTTCCTCCATTGTAGGGGTGCTTGACTTGCTTTCTTGGCTCGATGAACTTGATGAATGCCTTTGCAATCTGGCGACAGTTGAGCTGCTGGAAATGCTTCAAGGATCTCTCATAGTAGTCGAGGACTTTCGCAGTGTCACCGATTTCGAGCCCGACCATGTCCACTGATGCACAAGAGGGCGTTTCCTCAACAGGGCCTGAAAACTGTACGGATGGAGGCACCCCGTACATTGAGTGGGCTGGGGAATGTCTGCGCCGCTTGTTCTGACGGTAGGGCAAGTGACCCAGCTGTTGTTGAGTATCATAGCCATACGCAGTTGCACCGGCGCCTGACAGCCCTGTTCAAACCAGATCAGCGGGAATACCGTACTTGTGTCAAAGTTCTACATACTTCGAATCATGGGGCGCTGATACCCGATCTTGGCACCGAGTATTTCCAAGAATCTTTCACGGACTTCGGGGGTGAACACGGTCCCATTCTGCTCCTGGATTGATGGAGACTCTGTTACCTTGAGTCTGCCCATGTTGTCGAGATAGATCATGGCGTAGTGGGCATAAGGGATGTTGATCGATGAACGCATGGATAGACCCATATGCTATGTAGGACATGAGTCAGCTCCATATGTGTTTCCAATGTCGGCCTCACTCACCGGAACATTATCCCAGCCGGTGACATCGTCCTGCATGCATGACGCTGGCCTTTTGCTGGGGCCCGCTCCAGGAGCAGGTCCGCTGAAAACCATTGTGTAATCTGAGAGGTTGACGTCGTCAAAGGTAACGCAGGTCGCGATTAAGCAGATTTATCGTTGGACAATCTCGAGTCGAGGGTTGCTCAGACAGTACGGTTACTGAGAGGTAATAGTGCTCAACATATGAAGTTGTCGTCGAGTTCTGAGAGAGTTCACAGCTGTGATGGCGGCAATATATACTGTCTTGGACGTCCCTGTTCTTGTCTTCCAACGAGATCAGAACGGAGATGATCCGAGATGGTGATGGGGCTGCAGAGATCCAGGTCTGGAAGCCATGGCAGGACGCCAAAGGCCGTTGATTAGCTTTGGTTTGACACTTGGAAAGGAGCAGCATGCCAGAAGCCTCAAGGGGAAGGAGATGTAGCAACGAGGTAGGCTCAAAATTGAGATCAGAACGTCAAGCCGGAAGCCAGCACGGCCGTTCGAGTCCATGACCCCGCCATCTGGTGTAGTTTGCTTCTGAAGGCAGACGAGCCATTTCGAGGCAGACTGACGCCCATCAAACAGAATTGAGGGGGGGTAGTATGCGTGACAAGTGACGACATGCTACTCACAGGATGCACCCAGACGAGAACGGAGATCAAACACCCAACGGGATTCGAGAGCAAGCAATCAAGATCGGCCCGGGACTGTGCGAGATACTGCAAGACGGATGCTGGCAACCGCCTTCGGCACACAGATGGGCGGGTATGAGCAGCAGCAACGGGGTTGGAACTAGATCAAGAGTACTTTGGGCCCTTTTCTTTGTCTTCTGCTCCGGGGATATGGATGGTAAACGAGGACGGTGACACAAAGTCAAGTCAAGAGAAAGGACAAAAGATGCTTGACAGATAAGAAGTCACCCGATAGCTCAAGGAATACTCGAGATCCTTATGGAGAGAAGAAGTAGATGAGAAGAAGAAGGATTGGAGCTTTGGAACGGGGGAAATGGGAGTTTTTCAGTGTTGGCGAGAGATTGGAGTGCCTGTGCCTTTGGATAGTGATGATAGCCATCGAATATGGGCAGAAGAACTAGAAGCGCCATTGGGACTTTTTTTTCCCTGTCTGAATATATTTTTTTAATTTTTGACACCCCTCTCTCATGCTGCCATTGAATCGATAGGCCGTCCCGATTTGGCCATCTGAGACTCCGACTTAGTGGGTGACCCGTCAACATGGATGATCCTTGAGCGCATCAAACTCGAAACGCGAGATAGTCTACAGCTGCTAAAAAAGCACCGGTCCAGAGCTGCGGGCTGCATCTCTGAGGCTAGGACATGCAGTAGGGCGGTACTTCTTCTATTTATTCTTGTTTTTTTTTTTTTTTTTTCCTTTTTTTTTTTTTTTTTTTTTTTTTTTTTTTTTTTTTTTTTTTTTTTTTTTTTCTATTACTGTTTTTTTTTTACGAATTTATTCATTTTTCTTTTTTTCTCCTATTTTTTAAAATTTTTTCCCTTTTTTTTCAGCGATCAATTGCATTGACATTTTCCTCAGTCCTACCCCTTTTTTTTGTTCGTTTTTACCACTTCCCCCTCCTTTTTCTTTCGTCTTTTTTTGGTGGAAGCCAGTCAAAAGCACCGT
>NW_020798239.1:0-58917 GCF_002237265.1 Aspergillus thermomutatus | reverse complement strand
TCGGGAGGGAGGCTGGGGAGGTGTCGGTGCCTTCGAGGTGGAAGCAGAGCTGTGCGTCGGCGTATAGGTTGTAGATGGTGGTCCAGGAGCCGTACCAGTCGTAGGCGAGCTTTGCGTGGGATCCGTCGCGAGACATGCCGAGTTGCTCCCATTTGGCGATGTAGGTGTCCGAGATGTTCTGCGGTTGTCAGTTGCTGGCTGGCGGATTGTAGGGATATGTGTAGGAGTACATACCTTGAAGTATGCTGCATCGGTATTGTGTCCGGCTACTTCAGCCAGCTTGCTCATGGCGTTGATGCCGATGATGCCTTTCAGTGCCAGGTTGGTCTGCAATGCAAGCCATCCGGCGAAATCGTCCGTGGAGACTATTCAGATCAGCTTTTGCGCCCGAGGAAATAAACAGAACAGATATTGGCATGGTCTTACGTTGGTTGGCAGGTTCCAGGGAGAATTCCACCAAGTAGCCCGTCCACTGAGTCCAGAGCCTGTAGCTGCGCTGAACCCATTTCTCAGCGAGACGCTCGCCTTCCGCACCACCGCCCCATTTGCCGTCTTGTTTATCAATACCGGACAAGGCTTGCAGCTCGCCCAGAGGGAAGTATCCAGAGTGTGGTTCCGAGACCTTGGGAGGAACACCTAGTGTGGACCAGATTGAAGAAGCCGCCGAGTCGTTGGCATACCGGAGCGAGTTCACAATTGCGAGGCCCATTATGAGGATGTTGCCGCACTCCTCTACTGGCATGTACTCATCACGACCGTCTGGGTGGCCAGTCGCATTGGGGAAATGGGTCCCAAGATCATGCATAGCGTACGTGTTGGGGTACTGTCCACTGAGCATGTGCTCGATCAATGGCTCGAGTAGGTAGGCCAACCAGCGAGGGTTTGTATACAGGAAGAAGGGGAACGAAGGGAAGATGACATCAATGGTCTGGAAATTGCCGTTGGAGGAGATCTCTTTCAAGAACAGGATTGGGTCGTCGGGGGTCCCGGAGAATGTCGTTGCTCCCATGACCTGTCTGGCAGAAAGCGCGACAATGTCTACATAGTCATACGCCCCGGATTGGTAGGCATCCTTTGCCAGCTGATCAGAGTAATCGGAAGCGAGGGTGACCGCATCGGTAAAGTCATTGTAGTGGAAGCTCAGCAGCTCTTCGGGATCCGCGAACCACGATCGCCAGAGTGGTCTCATGAAGGTCAGGCCGCGAGCAGAGGCAAATTGGACGACTGGATCCTGGATCAAAGCAATCGTGAACGTTACACTGTTGTGCGTGTCCTTTGCCTTGCTATCAGGTTTAAAGGACTTGGAGAACGCGAATACAGGCTCTCGATCTCCTATGGCACGGAAACCCTCGTCATTCACGTTCTGGACGGCCCCATTTGTCGCGAAAATGCTGCGGACAGTGTGAGCATCGCCAGAGTGATATTGGACATCCTAGCGCGCCAGTTAATACCCTTGTCGAAGGACGGTTGGATAAAGTATAGATTACTGACAGCAGGTCCAGCAAAGTGAAGGGTGCCCCATTCGGCTCGATCACGGATTTCTGAGAGAAGCAGCTCATTCTGTCTGCGAAATTGCCATTTCTGAAGGGTTGGCGTCTTTCCTTTGAAACCGAAGGTGTCATGCTGCCAGACAATTTGACTCCCTGCATCTCCGCTCACCCAACGCCCATTGAGGTCCATGTAGACATTGACAGGCACATCACCGTGGACATAGACGGTGATGTAGGACGCGGGAATCGACTGTCGCAGAGTCGATGTCGGGGTAATGGGGGACAAGAAAGAAACCGTGATGGCAACTGGAGCAGCCGCAGAAGAGGCAGCCGAATCAATGCGGTAGGTCAGATTGGTCATCGAAGCATCGTACTTGGACCCTAGATACACCGGATACTCGACTTGGGCTCTGATGTGGAATCCGTCAGATTTAGATGCATTTGGTGCTTATTTAATGTGGACCACAGATACAATATTACCATACCCAGACACAAACTCATGAGGCTTGCCCAGCAGCGGATATACAGTGCCGGTGCTAGGGATCTGGACCATCAGAGAGAGCCCAAGTTCTTCCCCAGTATAGAACATGGGCCATTTGGACCAAGGCACCTCTCGAGCATCCCCCAACCAAGTGCTAAGGTAAGGATTCCGCACCGTCAACGGCAGAACTGGAGGTGTGAGGGTTGATGCTGCACTGACAGCCGCCTGGACAACAGCGGCTGCCAGCACCGCAAGGGATGAGCGCATTGCGTTGGTGCACAGCAGAATGTGTAACTAGGAAAGAGGTTACAATCAGATTCGCATGCAGAGAAGGGGATATGCGGGACAAAATAGAGAGTAGTGTAACGGAGGAAGATGGGTTTAAGAGGGATGTTCGGGCGGTCTGTTCAAAGGCTGACTGACGATCAGTGTTGAAACAGGCAGATAGACTCAACTCCACATCAACGGAAGACACAATTCGTCTGGTTGGTGGATAGAGAGACACAGGAAAAGAAATGATCAACTGAAAGAAGGATTCAGTCCAGTCAGTCTCGGAAGCGAAAGATCAAACGGATGATGATGAGGGGCGACGCAGCACAACAAGCCACAGAATGAGTCCCTTACGAAGAAATGCGGGGAAAGCTCGGAATACTGTACTGTAAGAGCCTGGGATGATCAGATGATGGTGACTGGACAATAAGCCAGCCTGAAGTCGGCGTCTCGCTGATGGGTGGTGAAAGATGTTGCGCCGAACTCCCCACTCGATTCATCTGATGGATTCGAGGAGTGAGGGTTAAAGAGACGATTGAAGGTATTCGGATCACTGAGCCAAGGAGATGATGTCATGCGGAGATGATTTCGAGAGGACTGATAGAGGTTCGCAATGATCAAGAACAGAACAATTGTGTCCTTTGAATGGTATCATGGAGGACACAAGGGTCAAGGCACGTAGGTGGTCTATATCGAGATGATTCAGGCATGTTTTCGATTCCAGGACTTTGTACGTTCGTGGGGGTGTATATGTACATCAACACAACATCGACGATGCAGTAGGCTTGGATACGATAACATGTAACATGACTGACAGGAGCAGGACTAGGTAGTTGGAACAAGACAACATTATCAAGGCCCTCATTGAAGCAATGGTGGAACATAGCATTGATCGAGGATTGTGGTTCAACTCGCTCCGGCCATATGTCTAGACGCCTCAGGCACATACCTGATGAGGACCAAAACATGCATCAGAAGTGGTAATCACCATTCAATGTGATTAATTTAATGTTCGGGCATCTGTTTGAATATCATATTTCCAGTCGATAGAGACGGTGGTACAAGAACTCCCAGTAGATAGTTCTCACATCAGCGTGATCATTATACTTCATCGGTCTGGTACCCCGAGGTACCTGAGATGTACCTCGACGCATCCACAAGAGCACCATAGATCTGATTTTGATCTATGATCATCCTCAACACAGCTCTATATTAGAAAATCAATTGCATCCAAGCTAGTCTGAATCTGATATATGACTCTCCGAGTTATTCAATCAATTACTCCTGTCAATGATCTCTTACCACGACGCGTGGAGAGACGCGGGCGACATTTCGGAGTGGGCCTGGTCACGACGGAGGTACCATCTAATACTGCTGGGTACAACCAACCACCACTGCTAGTACTACTAAGGTACTTTTACGCCGTACTATACAGCAGCCACTGCACACGCGCATCTCCAACGCGCTGTTTTCCCTAATTCTCCTCCACCACCATCTGCTTTTCTTCGGGGGAGAGTTCGGGTTCTTAATTGTACTTTCTCCTCCTTCCTCTGTATACATTCCTCGCCTATCTGAGCCTGATTGAAACATTCCTGACCCCAGAACAGCTCGCGTGGTGATCGTCCTCTATTTTTGTCCCACTCATATACTCTTGAATGTTGCCGTTGCAATTCTACCTCTCCCACGACGTCTCACTCTTCAATTCCTCCATCGCCTGTCATACAAGCTCATTACAATGCAGTCTACATTAAACCTCAGTCCCGTCAAAGACGGTAGACGCATCCTCGGCGACAAAACTCCCAACGCGTGTCTGTCTCCCGCACGCAATCAACATCTGGATGCTGTCTCAGACATTTCACCAGTCAAACGCTCGCTCTTTGAGAACCACTCTCCCAAGAAACTTCTTCCTTCACCATCGTTTGTGGGCCAGAAGCGTACAATCGACCAGGTGGAGGACGACTCCCGAATAAACAAAGGGAACGTGCAGGTCCAACGTGTCGAACAGATGCAGAGAAACCATGAACGCAACTTGCAGGATAAAGTCATTACTCAGGCCACAGCACCAACATATGATCAGGTATGCTCATGGATCCCTGATTAAGCTCTGGGACTGGCGACTTGGTACTAAATTGCCTTGATAACAGCAACAATCGGACGCGATGCCCTCGAATGATACCCCCCAGCATACAGAGCCCCAACAATCCAATCAACAAACACGCCGACTATCTCTTCACGCCATTGTAAATATAATCGAGACCCCGAGCCCAAAGCAAATACCTGAGACCAGTACACGGACGATTCCAAAAGACCCTGAGACCCGCAAGTTGTTTATCCAGGAAGTAAGGCACCGCGTCCAAACCTGTACCCCGGCCCGTACTCTAACAAATACCCGACAGAAAGCAAGCCTACTTCGCACCCGGATTCAGAGCGCAATGCGCCACGTCCGAGATCACCAATTCGACCGCAGATTATCAGAGCTGGAAGCCCACAGCCGCAAATATCCCCGACTATCACTGCCCGCCTTGAGTCAACAGCACACCGACCCAGACCATGCATTCCGGCGCAACACAACCACGGAAGCAACAGCAGTATTAGCAGCAGCAGCACTCGCCTCAACATCACCGTCCAAGAAAACACCACCTAGTCTCGAACCCGCACTAGACGTCGAACTCGAACCCACTCCGAAGAACTCATCCACCGCGCCCCCAGGCCTCTCATCTCCACCTCTATCGGCTGGGACAACCGCCAACCAGGAGGATGCGGACCCGCTGAGGACGCCAACCCAGAAGAACTTTCACCGCCGCACAGACACGCTTGAGTCGCCCACAGCCATGCAGCTGAGTAGTCCCCCGGCCACCGTCTCACGGAACCGAGACAAGAGGATCATCGACATGACGGATGAGCATGACGACGAGGTCGGCGACGAAGACAACAAGACAGAGAAGATAACCACGCCAGCACACAAGGGCGATGCGGTCGACGGGCTCCTTAAGCTTATGAACACGTCAGATAAACGGCGCCAGTCGGATACCTGGAGCGGATGATACGGCTTTTGCTGGTTGATGCATGATACATGATACACGTCTTGTATAGTATATAACGGACCCATAACTCAGTGCGCTCAAGGCGTCTATGGTGTGCACCCTTGACAGGTACAATGGATAGATACTTGGTTGGATAGTCGATAAAGACATGGTACACCGGGGATTGAGACGCGAGCTATGATTGCACATCAATATCATGTACACCCGTGGCAAGTGCTCCACTACGAAAGTAGCAGTATATAAGACAAAACCCCTGAATTGGGCAGAAACCCCGCTAAAAGATCTATTTGATGCTAAAATATTCATGACCATGACCTTTGCAACTACCGCACCTTCTTCAACTTGTTCCGCTTCCGTCCCAACACGTCACGGCCCTCGTCAATCTCCCCCGAGGCCTCTCGCTTCGCCTCGCCCACTTCCTTGAGAACACCCGTTCTCACCACCCGACCCTCGATACTCACGCCCTCCTCGCTCCACTCCTCCATCTGCCGGCCGACGCGCTCCTCGATCGCCAGCACCAGCTGCACATCCCGCTGTCCGACCAGCGTGACGGCCTCACCGCTGCGGCCGGCACGCGCCGTACGACCGACACGGTGCACGTAGTCGTCCGGGTTCCGGGGGACATCGTAGTTGATGACCAGACTGACGGTGGGGATATCGAGACCACGGGAGGCGACGTCCGTGGCGACCAGGATGCGGGCGGCGGAGGCGCGGAAGCGGGCGAGGTTGGCGTTGCGCTCGGACTGCGGGAGGAGACTGTGCAGGGAGGTGACGCGGTGGGCGAGGCGGCGGAGCATGCGCTCGAGCAGGTCGGCGGTCTTGGTGTGGTTGCAGAAGATGATGGCGGGTCTGGAGGCGTTGCCTTCTGTGGAGAGGAGGACGTGCAGGAAGGCTTCGCGGTGCGTCAGCGGCACTTTGAGGTAGGTCTGTTTGAGCGTCGGGGGGATCGAGCCCTGGTTCTCCGTGGAGATCTCGGTCACGAAGACGGGCGGCTTGTTGGCGGATCGGGGCATGTTCTTCAAGGCTCGGACTTCGGGGGTGACCGTCGCGGTGAAGAGGAGAGTCTGCCGCTCGCTGGAGGGGGGCAGTGCGGAGAGGCAGGTTTCGACGTCGGGGAGCATGCTGCCCGGCCCGCTGGAGAGCAGTCGGTCGGCTTCGTCGAGAACGACCATGCGGACCCGCTTGAGGCCGCACACTGTATCTTCGCCGGACGTCTTGATGTGATCTGCCAACCGGCCGGGAGTCGCAATCACCACATGCGGTCTCCCCGCCAGAGCAATGGCCTGAGATCGCATGTCCGTGCCACCGGTGATGAGAACAGGTTTCATGCTCTGCGGAGCCGAGATGGCCTTGATCTGCTCGAATATCTGCAACGCAAGTTCTCTGCACATGACCCCCATCAGCCTCGATCTATTTCTACCCTATAGCGTGGGGGAAGCATACCTCGTCGG
This sequence comes from Aspergillus thermomutatus, assembly GCF_002237265.1. Lineage (NCBI taxonomy): Eukaryota > Fungi > Ascomycota > Eurotiomycetes > Eurotiales > Aspergillaceae > Aspergillus > Aspergillus thermomutatus. The sequence goes on along the minus strand of NW_020798239.1, from coordinate 52,181 downwards.
TGTCAACACAACCCCGAATATCCCAAACGGATCCTCCGCCCACTTCTGCAGCATTGGAACCGAGAAAGCAATCGTCTTACCGGAACCAGTCCGGCTGCCTCCAATACAGTCCTTCCCCTTGAGGATCTCAGGTATACACGCCTTCTGAATCGCCGTTGGCTTCCTCACAGCCATCGTCGTCAGCGACCCAACCAGCCACGGCGCGACATTCAACGCCGCAAATGAAGAGGCTTCCTCCCGCAGCCCAATCTCCAACGCATCGCGGATCAGCACTGGATTCTCCTGACCTGCCGGTGTTGCAGGTTTCGCATCTTGTGCTCCTTTCTTCTTGATACGGGAGAGGGTGGGGAGCGGCGCCGGCGCAACGTACGAGTCGTCAGAGGATTCGGAGAGTCGTCGTCTTTTGGGGGCTCGGGTTGAAATCTCGGATTGGTCTACTTCGGAACCAATAGATGACTCGTGTGTATCCTCAGATACCGGCTCTGCAGGAATTGGGGACGCCATTGTGCTTGTTGAATATTCTTTGCGACGCTGAAATTCTTCGAAATTCTTCGGCAAAAAAAGGTGACCGCGCAAAGGCGGTGTAGTCCCGCACGTGATTACTCCACTCATATACAAACCGATGCCGTCCAATAGATTCTCTCAGGATATGAACGGATATATGGGGTGTTACCTAGGGTTGCTTCTATTATCTTCTCTAGACGCAAGCATATATATGTAAAAAAGTTGATCACCCAATGTCAAAGTCATATTCGCCCTCTCCCAACTCAGTCCACCCTGCTCGTCGTACTTCTCCTCCGAACTGAAGACATTGGCTGCAATTCGTGGGACTCTCCTCGCTCCAAATCGTCCTCGATAGGCGATTCCGAAGACGAGTCTCTCCGGATCATAACCCCTCCACTTAAGTCTGTCTTAGAGCGCCTATTTGATGTCTCCACAGTCGAAGGCGCTGACAATTCAACCTCGTCGTAACCATAAGTCCCGCCAACGCTTTCCATGGTAAACGGACTGGCCGTGGGGCCGTCAAGAATAGCGAGTTCTTCTTTTGTGAACCAATAGGGTAGCACAAACGAGGGTAACGGAATGAGCAGCAGGATAATCACAGGAAATCCGATGGCTGCAATCGTCTGGGTGATGGCGAACGTGGCGCCGAAGCCGATCAATTCGATGATAACAAACAGCCAAATGGCGAGTCTGCGCTCAATTCGTTTCAACGGATTCGATGGAGAAGTGAAGTTCTTGTCCTGAGCCAGGAAGATGAGTTTCTGCGTGATACCGTTGCCCTGGAGGGCTTGTACTCCCATGACGAAGAAAAGACCCGCCATGACGCCTTGAGGGATCAAATGCAGGACGATGAGCAGTGGTCCGGTCATGGTACCGAGGGTCAAGAGACCCTGAGCGAGATTACTGACTCGTTGCTCGACAACGTGGTCCGTGACGCGGATCGTTTTGCCTTTGTTGGTATCATCCTCATCAGCCACATCGCGTGTGACGCAAAGCGCAGCTGTGTGGAAAGGTGCCTGAGGGATCAGTCCATTGGGGAACGGGAGACCCAGGATTCCAGCTACAAAGGTGGTGAGACCCAGCAGCCAGATATCCCAGTGGAAGCCAGCGGGTTTGCGAAGAGGGAACTCTGTTCCCTGCGCAATCAGTGATGACACTAAGTAGAGTATGTCAGCCCACTGTGATTCAATCGATAACCTTCAGAAAAGTGAGAACCAACCATTGTGGTCGAAGTAGAACAAAATTGTCAGAAGAAGGGCAAACGGAATGGCGAGAAAGACGTCTCCAACGCTGATATTCCAGAAATCCACCAGCCAGTCACGATCAGCGGTGGGAAAGAAGGCTTTGCTGGTGGGCAAGGTCGCAACCTCGACATCCCTCATGTGGCCAATGTGGACGAATCCAGTGAAGAATATGATAGTCAACGGCGTACCGTAGTCCTCCAGGAATTTGCGGACATATCTCTGGAATAGAGTACTGTTACCGAGCTCTCCGCAAATCCATCCACTCATGAGGACAAGAAGGGCAACCATAATACTCAGGTAGGCAGAGGTGTCCCCGACCTGCTCCCATTGTCGGGTCAAAACCTGAATCCCTTTCTGCAGGTAGATGAAGGCCACGTAGAACCCAAAGATGTCACACGAAAAGCGGGTGACATAAGTCAGACCGTTGCAAGCGTTGGTGATGGCCAAAATCCAATGCATAATCAACGACCAGCTTCAGACAGTCAGCACACAGTAAGAGATTCACCCGAGCAAGGAGGACCTACATCCCAATCCAACACATGAAAGCGAGGTAGGGCGTCCCACGCGGCGACACGATATCGTAAACAGTGTAATTGAAGACAGTAATCGGACCTAGACATAAACAGGTGAGCATCATCACCACCACTAACCTCCCAAGAGATGAAGACCAAACACACCAGTAACACCAACAATAACCAAGGGCTGCGCAGCGAAGACCGAGAAAACAACAGCCCCAAGAACAGAGGCAAGAAGGACCTCATTGACCCCATAACTCTGATTCGTCTTCTCGAACATGTCCAGCGAGAACGCCAGAGCAGGCAGAATACTGCCCCAGTCAGTTTTTCCTCTGCACCGCAAACTGCCCTGACCAGCCAACTTCAAACCCATACTCACTTGGCAAAATACATATAAACAGTAGCAGGAACAACCCGATAATCCCACGCATCCGTCCAATCACTCCAGTAGAACGGCGCCCTCCGCTTGATATCCTTGATCATGCCGCGGAAGAGACGTACGCGCCACCACTTGCTCGTCCGCACAGACGACACCCCGGTCTGCACCCTAGACAGACCCTCAACACCATGCTGCTCTTGGTAAACACCGCCAGGCTGATGCTGGGAGCGCGACTTGCCACTTCCTGGCCGGGCGTGCTGCGACCCCGATTGCCAAGGATTCCGCTGGGCGTGTGATGACGAGACCGAGCCCCGTGAGGTCGTAGTGTGTAGATTTGACCTCGGGGGGACGGGGATCTCTTCACGAGAAGAAGTGTGAGAGGCTCGCCGATTTCTCTGCATGTTGTACAGAGTACAGTTGTACCACGCTTTCGTACCTAAGCAGAACTGTGCTGGCAGTGAAGTGAAATGGGGAAACCACGTCAACCGCAGCGGGGAATCTGTGGTGTCGGGAGGATGTTTAATCCTAGGTCTTCTAAAATCCTGAAGATTGAACAAGAAGCAAGAGATAGTTGGACAACCTTTTTCAAGCCTGAGGCACCGGCTGTCTAGTGCATAGCGGCCTAAGCGATGCACGGAATCGCCCGATTTGGCTGTTCCATTCCTTTAGTACTGCTGCCATTGAGGCCACTGACATCATTTGGAGTCCCTCGACGTCTTCAACATTACAACGATCACGCTAGATTCTACGGAAGGATCTCGATTGAAACAATGATTTGCATGGATAATCAATTAAGACACATTAGTGGCATCAATGTCAACGCTCATACTAGCTTTGGAACTACCAATAGCCAATTTCCCTGCGCGCTTTTGAAATGTCATACTGCTCGCAATGGAGGCGCGCTTGACCGTGTTTGCCGATACTTCTCACAATTTCACTTTTCATGATTGCAACGGGTATATTGCTGTGAAAAATCCTTCGTGCTGCATGTTGTCTATGCAGAAGGGGGAGGAGGTGGGGGCAGCTCACTCGGAGGCTGTACGCAAGTTAGCAATCTTGTTTGAATCAAGTTGGTCAAAGGGGAGAACATACAGGAGGTGGGGGTCCTTCGCCAGGGGGAGGTGGTGGAGGGCTGCCAGAGCCGTAGTACATGGAAGGCATGCCGGGCGGAGGTGGCGGAACACTCAGACCCGGAGGAGCACCCGGGGCGCCCATACCAGGCACAGATGCGCCATAACCGGGATAAGATCCATATCCATAAGCACCTTGTCCGCCGGGTGGTGGAGGCGGAGCTTGCTGTTGCCAAGGAGCAGCGCCACCAGCAGCAGCACCAGGGGCGCCGTAGCCACCTGCATGCGATCCGTATCCATAGTCGCCGCCACGGCTCTGCGCCGCCCATGGAGGCGCACTGCCGTGATCCCGGGATCCGTAGTCGTCGCGAGAGCGGTTGTCCCGCCCTCTCTGCTGCCAGGGAGCCACATCGCCGGGAGGAGGTCCGCGCTGCCATGGCTTGGCGTCGCGATCATCGTAACCGTGATCGGGACCGGCTTCGATGCGGCGAGGAGGCTGACCGTCTGGACCTGGAGCACCGCCGGACAATTCTTGCATAAGTTGCTGTTGATAATTAGCATCTGTGGTTCGAGAATCAAGAAAACATTGAACTTACCTCCATCTCACGATCGACAGCATCGCCTTGCCCGATAGCTCTGCGGCCACCGCCATAACCGCCGCCATTTCGCCAGTCGGAACCTCTCTGGCGATCAGGACAATCGCGAGCCATATGGCCAGCATTGCCACAGACGCGGCAGATGATGTTGGCGGTAAAGTTACGCTGCTCGGGACAGTCGTACTTGCGATGTCCGATTTGGCCACCTGAGCGAGTTAGTATAAGCAATCTAATGCGAAGGAGAGCAATCTGGAAACTTACAGTTCTGGCAAGCCTGATTCTCATCATCACGGAGGGTACCGTTGAGAGCAGCCAACTCTCGCAACTGGTTTCTCTTGAGTTCGTTCTGGCCTTCAGGAATCGAGGCAGCCTGTCATCCGCCGTCAGTATCTGAATTTCGTCCAAGGGAGGCCCATAAACTTACTGTTTCAATAACATTGTGCACAAGCTTCTTGGCCTTGTTAACCTTCTCTTCAGTATCTGCCATGATCAGACAATGGAGATCTTCTTCCTGGTTACTAGCGTGAGCCGCGTCAGATCGACCTTTTCCTTCTTTGACGGAGCCTTTGCCTCGGATGGCAATCTTGGCGCCCGATTCGGCCTCCATCTTCTTCAAGGTATTTCCACGAGGTCCTATGAGTAAGCCAACTTTGAAAGGTAGCAAAGAGCTAAGTGTTAGTTCACGATGGTTATTCAAGGAGAGCAAAGCAATCAAAGCAAGATAGTTAAGCAGCAAGGGTTAGCAGGAAGCGAGCCTTTGACACATCATCACAAGGCGATGTCTCATGGGCCCGACTCGAGCAGAGAGCCAAGAAAGGGTTAGGAGTTAGAGGGTTAGTTATCATACTGAAGTTAATCTCTGGATAGTCATTCACTGGAACATAGACCTTCTCCTGGGTCTTGGTTGGGCGCCTGTAGTCAGAGGGCGGGTGGTAGTTAGGAATGGTCTTCATGGCCTTCTCGACGAGCTTGTGGCGCTCGTCCTCGAGACGCTTCCGGTAACGGTATTCTCTAGTGTTTACACGTCTGCCAAAGTTATCGTACTGCGGAGGCGGCGATGGGGATCTGCATAGAAGAATTGTTAGCTCAGGCGAACACCTGGAGAGGAAGAAAAAAAGAGGGGAGGCACGAACCTATCACCATCCGCAGGAACAACATCGTTGATACGGAGCTTCTGACTGATCTCTTCAATACGAAGATGCAGTGTATAAGCCTCAAGCTGTTCATTGGTGAAGTTTGCCATGATCATCGTGGGCAAGCCCATGAGACCGGCAGCCTTGTTCTCCTGAGCATCGCCCCAACGGTTGCGCTTCTTGCGCCGTTTCACGCCGTCAGCAGGAGGGTCCGCTGTGAAGGAAGCGTGTTAGTGAATCGACTGAAAATGATACAATTAAGGCAAGGACGTACCTCGGACTGGACTTCTACCACGCTTGATCCCATTATCTCCACCGACAGATGCAGGAGTCGCGGTGCGACTCTCCTCCTCTGCGGCATCATCACCTCCAAAGCGTCGACGGCCCAGAGGGATGTTGTTGGAACCGGTGATTCCTTGATTGCGCCAGGCCATTTTGTCCCGGTGCTATAAGCTGCGATATAAGAGTTAATCTGTCTGGTAAGCAAGCACAGAGCTCTGTCCGATATTGAAGTGAGAGCAAGAGCTATTAAATACTGTTGGGTCTGAACCACAGTTCAAGGGACGATGTGGCAAGCTTTGTTGTCACGTGATATCTTTGACCCAATCACGTGGTTTATACTCGCGTTATCCATTGGATATCCGTAAGGTAGGTCTGCTCGGGCAGAATCGCCTGTATCAAAATGGGAGATTCAAAAGCCATTAAAATATTGTCAAGTTAAGAGAGAGTTATTTCAATATGCTTTTACACAAAATAAAATGCCCGTAATCAATGCTTCGCCTTCTCAGCATCCGCCTTCATACCCTGCTGAATCCACTGCCTAGCCTCGGCCGCCTGCTTCTCCATCTGCTCCTTGTTCTTCAGCAGGTCCTTCATGGTATGCGGCGAAGGCACATGGCGGCCCTTCTCGACACCCGGTCGCGCGGCCATGCGCTCCTCCCACGCCTTGAGGTGCGGGAACTCATCAATTTCCACGCCAGCCCAACCAGCGGCCGCCACCCAGCCCCAGTGCGAGATGTCCGCAATGGTAACGTGGTCGCCGACCAGATACCCGGACTTGGAGGTGGAGAGGTGCTTATCGAGCACGCCGTAGAGGCGGCGCGTCTCGTTGATGTACCGGTCCACACCGTACTGGATGCGCTCGGGGGCGTAGCGGTTGAAATGGTTCGCCTGGCCCTGCATGGGTCCGACGCCGGCGTTCTGGAAGTACAGCCAGCTGATTGTCTCGTAGTATTCGCGGGTGCCCCTGGGGTAGGAGATCTTGTGGTCCTTGTCGTACTGCTCGGCCAGATAGGTGAGGATGCTGCCGGACTCGAAGAGCCGGATCTTCTGGCCGTCGGTGAAGGTGTCTGTCAGGGCGGGGATACGGCCATTGGGGTTGATTTCGAGGAACCAGCTGGTCGGATTTAGTATGGATTATAGCCATGAGTGTCACTTCTCTACGTACGGTTCCTTTTGGGTGTTCTTGGAGATCTCAATCTTCTCCACCTTGTATGGGAGTCTATCCCAACAGTCAGCCAAATCACATCAACAGAGCATTGGGATATCGATTCACAATGGGCTCAGAGATGAAACATACCCCAGCTCCTCCAGCGCAATGGAGATCTTGATTCCATTAGGAGTCTGCGCAGTGTACAGCGTAATGTCAGGTCTGTTCGCCATGCTGAGTGATGTAATCGGTCGTTTGAGAGTAGAATATGCACGGAATGTCCCAATTCTCTGCAGAAACAAAAGCATGAGCAGAATGCGATTCTCTTTCCGAAAGCCTCGCCTTATCGCAATGGGGCCTCCAGCTATTTGAAGCTGTCGGCCACATTGCCAATCGGTCCAATTGCCCCGCCGATTCCGCGGTTCGATGATTAATACCTGATTATGATGCCATCTGTGTCCGAGTCCGCCCCACCCCGTTCATGATTTCAAATCCAAATCAACAATACTCAGGTAATGTTCTTGCGTTTGGAGGAAAAGCTTTGGCGAATGAGGATGGTTTCTGGGACCATACAAGCTTTCTCTGTGCATGTTCAGGTGACTGCGGCTTATTTATCCCTGCATGTAGTGTCATCTGTGCGGGGTATTGACCACCTGAGTTGATGGAGTAGACATTACGTCTCATTTTATCAACATTGGTTTGGAAACATCATGAAGGTGATATAGATTCTGTGTTGTAGGCGAAGAAGAGAACCTAGGGATTTACTCGATCGAGGGATAAGCCTACGGACGTGGATACAGACAGCAGGTTTGAGAAGCTACAGGGAGGAAGCTATGTACATCCACAAAGGAATCAACAAGTAACAACCGACTCCATAACCGAAAAGACAGGAAAACCGCAAGCATGCTTACGTTAGTTGACTGACGGCAGAGAGAACGAGAACAAGGTAGTGAACCAAGATAGATACGTCAGCAAAGGATTGGGGGCGAAAACATCACATCTCTTTGTTCTACCCAGCCCCAAGGACAGAAAAGAAAAAGAGGAAACCGGCCTTGCTCTTCTAACGTCGACTACCACGTAAAGCTCTCTTCCACAAAATCGACATGCGTCTGGTCCTGTCTTTTACGGCATACGCGACGAACATCATCACTCAAGCTGCCGTTTCCGCAGACCAGTACTCCCATGGCTCCGACCTGATTCTCGACCTCCATGCCGATCAGCGTATCGATGTTCGGTCGGCCCGGGAACATCTGGACTGTGGCGCTGGGGCTCTGGATCTCCTTGGTATTACGGGGTCTGGTGATGAACAGCATGATCCGAAGGACTTCCCGGCGGCGATCCATCGCCAGGATGCTGGTCATCCAGGGGCGGATCCATTCAAGGTGTTCGGGTGACTGGATGATCCAGACCAGGGTGACTCGTCGTGCAGCAACTGTGCCCTCCGCGTATCCCTTGACTAGGTGGCGCACGAATGGAACCTGATGGGTGATGCCGACACCCCCGGCGAACAGGACGACTGTGCCGTAGGAGTCCATGGTGTGGATGCCTCCGTACGGTCCCTCAGCGAACGCCTTCAGAGTGACACGCGAGTCGGGAGCGCTCAAAGCGCGCTGGTACAATTTGTTCGTGAAACCCGTTCGGCGCCGAACAAGCAGCGAGATGGTCGTCTTCTGCAAGCCGAAAATATCCTGTCGTGTCATCGGCATGCCCTTCTCGTCCGTGACAACTTCCTCCGACTCACTCCAGCCGACGGAGAACGGATGCGAGGTCCACCATCCGATCGAAGGAATGTAGAGGTAGATGTGCTGGCCAGGCTTGAACGTCCAGGGTCTTGCCATCTTCAGGGTGATCCTCATCGCCTCGCCTGGCATGGCCTCAACAACCGCCGTTGTCGCCTTTCTTCCGCAGTTGCGATACACGATGATCGCAACTCGTGCGGCGCGCTGTGGGGAGAGTCAGCTCGAAGCTCATTCAAGTTTAATGGCCAGGCATTGCGATGACCTACCTCCAGACCCCAGAAGATGATGGCGACGAGCAAGTAAGTCTGAGCAGGAAGGCCGTCCAAGTGAATCCAAAGGCCAACCATCGAAACAATAGCCATGGCGATATGCAGATGAAGGAAGGTTTCATAGAATGCATGTCGAATCGGAGAGGGCGAGTGAACCATGAGCCCGACGAACGCACAAGCAGCCTGCAGCACAGTCAGTACAATTGTCTTGACGTGGTCTGTCATCACCAGAACTCACGATCAATCCAGTCAGAAGAAAGGTGCTCTTCCCAAAGACCATTCCTACAATGTCCCAGCCAGCTATGCAACAGTTAGCGACAACCTCCCAGACCTGATTTACACTTCCAAGACGAGCAACTCACCAGTCTGGGCCTTGGGGATAGCCCAGGCAAAGACATGAGCAAGGGTCTCGAAGACCACGATCCGAGCGAGCCAGCGGTGGATCAGGTTGAAAGTGTCGAAGGGAACCTCCAAAAGCTTGATAAGTGGGTTGTTTCGTCCCGCCAAGAGGATGAGCGGAATCAGGTTGACAGTCGCCATAGTACCGGTCCGGTTACGGATGACGCCTGCGACTGAGTCCTCCTTCGTCTTGTAGGGAACGGTGACCACGCAAAGAACCACGTTCATAACGATGATTCCGACTACGATGAAGGCATGGAACCGACTGGGCAGAGTGCCCATGTTGAGGGCCGAAGACAGCTGGAACTCACGATTGTGTCTGGTACGAAACAGCGGGGCGTAGATGATGTGGTTCTTGACTTTGGCGAATGTCCCATCGGCAGGAACGAAGTAACGCTGTCGTTCGTTGTTGAAGCTTGCCAGCCGTCTGAGATGAGCGGAGATGCGGAACCACATCTTCCAGGCATAGATGAAGGCGGCCATGCAACCGAGGACGAGAATGGTGATCCGGGAAAGGTCATCGTTGACAATCTCATAGATCTCCCAAGCCGAACCCCCACCGCCATTGCGCTTTTCCAGATCCGCTGCGAACGAGAGCCCAACCAGGGACAACTCAAGAATGAGAAGGTGCATTGTGAGCAAAGATAATATCAGGACTGAAATTTAAAGAACGAAAAGAAAGATTGGCGATAGTTGAGCCCAGAATCCAGAAGTCCAGAAGTCGAAAGGTCGCGCGAGACCAGCTCTGCAGACCGGAAACTTGCTCAAGCGAAGGGAGCTGAAGACGATTGTCGGTCTCTGACACAGCAACACAGCGAGACGATCAGAACAGCCAGGGCGTCCAAGGGGGGGAGCGCCAGAGTATTGCAGTGAGATTGGCGCGCCCAGGGCCAGGTCCAATGTCCAGAGCTGAGAAAGTCACAGACAAAGGCTTTGTTTTCTATCTGTTCCAGAGGAACCTGATAGAGCCAAAGATGGGTTAAAGAAAGACAAAAGGTCCCGCGATCGAACGAAGTCCCCTAGATTGGATACCTGACGATCTTCCGGATTGTAGCGAATGCTGGCGGGCAACGAAAGGAATGTGAAGGTGATCCAGTCACGATGTCTTGTAAACGAACGCAGGAGAAAGAAAACACAGAACTTTCTGCCAAGCAAAAGAAAAGAAGAACAAGAAGGGAGATAAAGATCTTCTCAGTATGATATTGAAAAAAAGGAAAAACAAGTAGAATAAAAATTGAAAAGACGAAAATGAGGGCTCGGAAGTTCAGAAGCCCCTGCCCAGACAGACGCGGGGGTTGGGTGTCAGTCAAGGTCCACAGACTTCGACAGACTAGATAGAAATAATGATAGAAAGGACATTATTATTAGATTCTTGGTAAGATAGAGGATATTGATGATAGTATTGATGATTCCCGTCTCAGCTCGAATCAACCGTCATTATTGTCAATGCTCCAGCTAGATTGCTGATTGACAGGTCCAATCCCACACAACAGAGACATAGAGACCTCATCTGTCTTGGATCTCGAGTCGAGCTTCGTAGGAAATAAAGTACATACGTGAGACCCAACGTCATCTGTTATCAGAAGAATGCATCCTATTAGCAAGACCACAGCATCACTGACCTCATTATCACAACCATAGATCGATAGACCGAGGAAGCGCCCACACAACTCTGTCCTGCACGCTGTGATACACAGTACTCTGTCCCCAAGATCATACAAAGTCCTCCGTAGACAAATACCCAATGCTGTCGCTCACTCGCTCTCGTGGTGGCAAAGTGCACAGTGCAGTACTGCAGTCTGAATGGCCGAGTCATGAAACCCTGGCGGGACGGACAATCGACTCAATCAAGCGATCTCGAGACTTGGCTTGTTTGAGGTTGTTGGCGCCATGGCTGAAAGGATCCAATCTGGACTCGCAAACGGGAAGCGATCATAGACGGCAGTGGAGATTGTGGATCTGAAGATTCTTGGCGGGGGAGTAGTATCAATTCCGAGTTTCAGAGTAGACGAGACTACGGAGTATTCTATCTATCCGTATCTAGTAGATATTCTACTTACTAGTTAGAAAGAGGGAGAAATGAGAGATTTCCAGTGGTGTCACGTGGCACTGAAAGCGTAACATCATACTGAACAGCTCATGGAATGTGTATTATCTCTCTGATCACAGCGTATATTCTTAAATCCAAGCGATATCCGACTTGAACCATGAAACAGCGGTCGACAGCACGAAACATACACCTACTACTACTCTTAAGTCATACAAATGACACAAATTTTAACCGCGTCTTGGCTCCACGGAGTCTCCTTGAGACGGGAACTGATCCGAATGTCCTACGGAGGAGATAGATTAATTTATATTGGGTCTGGATCATTGTCCAGGCTCGCTGAGTGAGACTGGTCCCTTCTCCCTCGGGTCTATTGGAGTAAGAGGACTAGACAGTCTATCTAACTACCTTACCCTCTAGGAGTCGGAGAATGAACGAGCATCGTTATTAGATCTCCCTTACCAAGTAGAAACTACTTCATAGGCGTTACCTGCTCACGAGATCCTAGACTCATCCTGAAACCAGTAGTCGAAGCATAAAGTCGACGTTAAACTATCTTGACATCCATTTCCCGATGACACAGAAACTCATGCTTATTTAGGAGGCCAATGCCATCATCCACCGAGCAGACAACTACTGCATCAAGACAGATACCCTCCATACAACATATCTAGTGAGGTAATCAGGCACAGTCCTGATCTTGAATGCTATGGGTTCCTGCAGATAGCATGTCTGTAATGCCCTGCGCGACACATGTCATATCCTTGTACACCATGATAGTATATCAGGATAGCTCTAAGAGGCAGCTACTGCAATGTGAAACATTCTTGGGCCTCATCTAGCCATGATGGCGTCAAAAGCGGGATCACAACCACTCTTGGTCCAACCGCCCAGGCTATGCTATACGGAGTAGATATCCCACGAATCAACACGAATGCCACTAAACTGTGTAAAAAGGAAACTCTGTTGTTCCAATTGGGAGAGCCCAAATTGCTGCAGAAAGTCATGCTAAGCTAGCCCAGCACATCAAAAAGAGAAACCAATGCGGACGCATAACATTGCCAGGTCCTGGGTATCGTCCTATTTGTCCAGAAAAATCAAACATCCCAAAAAAGGAAAAACTCCGCTCTGAATCCGGAGCACCAAAAGGAAAAAGAATGAAGGATAAGAAATCAGGAATAGTCAAGTGGTGACCCGGCATCTAACCCTCCCGGCCTGCCCCTGTGGGCTGTGCCATACATCCCGACCTGCTGGGGTCAAAGTCAGAACCGTTGCCAAACAGGCTCATCCATCAAAGGAAGCTTAGCTCGTCCTCACTCTCATCATCCTGGGAGCAAGGTATGACCCTCAAGCGTGAAACAGCACTTATGCGAGAGCTTGAGCGCCGCTTAACACTCGCTGGCTTTGGAATGATGGGAAGGCGTGGCTGTCGAGGTGGAAGAGCGCAACTGCAAGTTTCCAGTGCATGATCGGTCACCTGGTCAATCGGTTCATCCAGTGAGAAAGGGTTCTTCCTATTGATGATAACAACCTCCAATTTGGGAGAGGGCTTCGCCGATTTCAATTCCTCGACGACTGCCCGGTTCGGAACGTTCTTAGCTTGCACTAATTCCCTGAGCACACCACGCGTGCTCCTAGTACGGGCGGCTACTGGGACAGAACGTGCTTCAGTTGACGAACAATGTAACGAAGTCAAACAAGACGGTTGGCTTTTCGCTCCGCCAGTCTGATCTTGTGCTTCATCATCGTAGATCTCCACAGTTCGTGATCGCAGCTTCTTGATGGGCCGTGGGACAAGCTCATCGCCTGAATATGCCCTCTTGGCCGGAAGAGATGGAGCCGACGATGTGACACTTGAAGCACTGCGCTCAGAAGCGGCAGAGACAACTGACTCACTGCTATCTGAGCAGGAAATGATTGAAAATCTCCCTGATTCTGAAATCGCCAGACTTAAATTCCAGTTCGTTTGTCTAGCTTTGGGCTTGGGGGTGCTTGCGATCCATTCCCCGATACTTTCCTCCCAGCGATAGAGCCCTGAACGGTCGGCTCGTTCTTCGGGTTTGTCCGAAGGGTCCGGATTGACGCTTTGCCCCTGCTGCGCCGAAACAACGCTCTCTTGGATCTGAACGGCCCAAACATGGTCATCCGGATCCAAAGTTTTCTCTGCAAGCGCCATTGCCGTTTCCGCTGCAACCTTTCCAAGGAAATAGGATAAACCGCGGACATTTGCCTGCCGAGCCAGCTGTGAGATCTTAGTACGAACCTCCTGAGACGTTCGTGTCTGCTCGCGCAAGTCGCCCTGGCCGCAATAGCGAGATACTCGTTGAACAAGGTCCGAGAGTTCTTTGAGCATATCTTGCTGCAGGGCTAGTGACTCGAAGAAGGAGTCGATGCGCTGCTTGGAAACGGGATCACATCGGGACCTGATGTTAGGTGTTTCTTCGCCAATTTGAAGTATACAGTTGCCCAGCAAGAGATATCCGCGGCGCAAAGATTGGTAGGATGGTCCATCACCGTTTTCTTGTCGATGCCTTAATCCAATATCCCTCTCCACTGTCAATGCTAGGCAATTGATTGCATGTCGGGCTTTGACCCCAACAAGTCCTTCAGGTGCATCTGAAGCATTCAATCGCGCGATGTGCATACCGCAAAGCGCGGTAACAAGGCTCGAGACAAGATTGCTCAGAGCGTCTTGGACAGGTATCGGACACGGCGTTGAGTCGTTCGCCGGCAGACTTGTCATGGCTGAGGCACGAGTGTCTCTCAAGCGCGGTACTTGCCTTTGATTCAGGTTCTTTTCCAGCAAAGCTGTTCCTTCCATAGATTGATCAATGCCCCCAGCTGATAGAAGAATGGCTTCAATAAGGTGCGTTGCTGAAGCCGAGTTGCTATCTTCGGTTGACACTGATCTGATCGCTTCGTCCACACAGTTCTTCCACCACGTAGTCACCATCCATTCTGGCGGCACCACTCTTCGCAAAAGGAGCTTCGCCAGCTCGTTGTATACAAAAGCCCGCCCGCCGCACCGTGAGTAATAGGTTCGTAAGATATACACAGGGTCGTCACAATGAGTCGACGGCCTTTGCGGATCAAATGCAGGTGGATAGTTGTATGCGTTGATAGTTGACAAACACCTTGAAATTATCGTTTCAAAGGCATCAGTTTCGCCGTGTCGCATGCATTCCTCCATAAGTCGGCAAGCAACCAATTTCGTCAGCCATTCCTTCTCAATCATCTGCACGATCAAGTGAATGCCTTGCGCGCGCACGGCTTCACGAAGAGGTTCCCAGCCATTCCCATTCGGAGCGTAGTAAGCCTCTAATTCCGTAAAATATGCATCGCACATGTCCACCTCGCAATCCTCCTCCGCCTCATCCTGAAATTTCTGCTCATCCGCGATAAACTCGGGAAGGCGCCACGCGATCATTGATACCAAAGAACGAGCCCCGGGGCCTTGCTGCTGCGAACCTGGCGCAATGGCCCGCGTATTATGCAAAAACTTCAAAAAGATACGATCCAACAAGTGCGCAATATCCACAAGCCCTGCGTCACCCGACAAGTCGAGGACCTCTTTCCAAGATCCCTGGTAAGCCGGAAAACTGCTATTATTCGTTCGCGTCGTCTTTCGCTGACCAGGAGCCCCCACATGACTCGCAGAAGGCGCCGCGGGCAAGTCTACCCTAAAGAGACGTTTCCGAATAGATGATCCGTCCCACGTCTGTCGCACCTTGCCGGTGATCAAAGGCGTCGCGATCTCGATCGCGCCGGGCAGGGTCCGCTGCAACTCCGGACTGCGGATCAACAGCCTACTGCGCCGTCGTCCTCCATTCCTCTGCCCTCGACTCGAATAATTATGTCGTATGCGACGCTTTTCCCGTCTTCCAGGCACCCAGGCAGGATCGTCCGGTTCTTCGTCTGAGAATTGGCAACTCGCCTCGGCACTGGGGACATTCCGGGGCTTCGCCTGTTCGGTGTCGGCGTTCTCTGTCCGTTCCTTCCATTTTGATTGCGCGATCGATGAGAGAATCTCATGGTGCTTTTCTAGTCGATGGTAGATGGACGTCAACGGGCGCAACATGCGGTTTGCCCATTTCGCGGTCGGTCGGACGTCCTCCATAGTGACATGGAGGATACGAGCACGAGAGATCGAGTACACTATACACTGAGCCAAATGAGTTTTATTCGTCGGTTGGAGTTCCTGTCGAATATGTTCACTTACCAGGACTGCCTCACTGTGCTTTAGCGGTCATCCATCGTTCAACCAGCTTCCTGCAGGAATAAACCTGCTGTTCAGGCGCCCTAGAGATGGGAGTAAAATAGGCTATAAAACTGCTGCAAATATAATGCAAACAGAACGGTTCAAGGTAAAAACTACGGCAATAAAATGCCATAAGATACAGTGATATGAGGAAGAAGGACAACGAAAGCCGGGTCGATCATCATTATTGACAAGAGATGTAAACATTGGATCCGAGCTGGGATTCCAAATAAGGTAAAGCGCACAAGACCGGCAAAACAAACTATGTACTTCTTTGGGTTTAGCGCACCGCCAATGACTCTAGCCTGACTGCCTGAGTAAATGCTCAATATCAAGGTCAAAGCTACAAGACCAAGATACGCAGTAGTCGGGTAAGAAGATGAAGAAAACATTCTTCTCATGGAGTGCATAGCTTCATTAGCTGCATGTCTAGGTGGCCGCCAGTCATATATATAGTACATAAGAACACACAAGTATGGAATGCAAATCCCCCAACCTGCTATGCACTGTTTGCAGAATCACACAAGAACAAGGTGGAACGTGAAAAGTGCCAAGTGGCGAAAGAGTAGAGAGATTCATACAATCAAAAGACAGATATCCCGCTCATCCAACAGACCAACCCTTAAGACCGACATACAGATGGAAAAATATGTTATTGTTAACACATACATGGTCAAAGAGTAGAATCCAAAAAACTTTTCATGTTTCCGGGTAGAAGGGATAAAAAGGATGACTCAGATTCAAGCGGACGACTTCTTCGAACCGCGCAGCTTGGGGTTGCTTGCCGCAGCACGCTTCTTCTGCTTGGAGCGCGAAGAGGTAGTGTCACCTCCCTCAATGAACTTGAGCAACTCGTCAATGCTGCGCGAGTCCAGAGAGGCGTTGGCAGCATCCTTGGCGCCCGAAGCCTCAGGAGCTGTTTGGCCAACCTGGGGTTGGACCTTGGTGCCAAGGGTGGTCACACGAGGGTTCATGTTAATGCGGCGGAGGCGGCGAGCCTGGATGTCCTTGGCGTGTTTGGCGATGGAAACGGCATTCTGGGTGAGCTGCTCGAGCCAAGTCTCGGCTTCCTTGGTGTTGCGATCGTTGGGTCCAAGCTGGTTCAGGAAGATGTTGTAGGCATCCCGCATCTTACCAACAGCACCCTTCGAGTCCTGGTCAAGAGCCAGAGCCTGTGCCAACTGGAACAGAATGGTAGCGGTGTTGATGGACTGCTTGCCAAAGAGCGACTCGCATACGGCCAGGGAAGCCTCGAACCACTTCCGGGAATCAGAGTACTGCTTGAGGTGCTGCAGCATCACGGCGGCGTTGTTCATGGTGGTAATGGAGTCAGGGTGGTTGGATCCGTAGATGATCTTCCACAGATCCATGGCGTGCTTGATGTAAACAAGGGCAGTCTTGGTGTTTCCGGAAGCGTGCTCGAAAAGACTGAGGTTGAGGTAGGCCAGAATGGTGTCGGCAGAGTCAACACCCAAAGTGCGCTCCGTGACGATCACGGCCTTACGAGCCAGCTCGACAGCCGCTTCCTTCTCGTCCGTCTGGTAGTAAAGCATGGACAATTGGTGGTACAGCTTGGCAACTTCAGGGTGGAGGATACCGTAAATCTGCTCGTGCAGGGACAGAGATTCCAAGATGAGCTCCTGGCCCAGCTGCTTCTGGTTCTGCATCAGAGAGATACGTCCAGCCTCCAATGCCTCCTCGGCAAGGGAGCTCCTAGGAGAGGCGTCCTTGACCAATGGGACCACGTTGACGATATCATCCGGCACAATCGAAACAACGGGCTTCTCCTCGACGACAGCACGGCTTGGGGACTTGGAGTCACCGCCCTTCTTCTTTTTCTTCTTTCCCTCGTCGTGTGCCGCACCGTTGACGCCGTTGGCGACAGGTACCTTGGGTGGAAGCTGAGCCTTGGTGAAGGCGTAGTCACGAGCACCCAGCTGAAGACCCAGCTTGATGGCAATGTCACGAAGAAGTTGGAAATGTCTCAGGGAAGCGAACCACTCTGGCTCCAAAGTGTAACGGTATCTCAGGGTAACCTGCTTCTCGATCTCGGCCCGGAGGGTCTCTGGTGTGACCTTCTCGAACGAGAAGTCGCCCTCGGGGTAGATCTCGCGGAGGGAAGCATCAATCTCCGCGCGAGGGTTGAAGTTCACGTCAGCACCCAATAGGCAGTTCAGCAGGTGGGCGACGCAGGACGCGACGAAAGGCGCAGGCACATTCCGCAGATACCGGTTGGTGATGTGCTTGAAGGCACGGGCAATCATCTCCTGAACCAGCAAAGTGGTCAGAGCATCCAGGCGAGAGCCCTTCTCCTTGGAGAGCTGAGCCAGCTTGCCGAGATAGCGGATGTTAATACCCCGCTTGTGCAAGAGTTGGCTGAGGGACTGTCCATCCATGGGGAAGCCAACGTCACCATCGTGCAAGTCCTGAATCAGCTCGGGAATGACCTTGGAACGCAGGAACTCGCAAGCATCGCGAACCTCCTTTTCGTCCTCGGCCCATTGCTGCTTCTCCTCCTCAGTCTGCGGGACCTGGCCGCTGCAGACATCGGGGTTGAGCGCGAGCTGGAATCCGGAGATATCCACCCGCTCTTGATCAAGAGCCTCTGTCTTTTCCTCGGATTCCTGCTCTTTCGATTCGGCGGCCTCGGAGGACTGCTCCTTGTTGGCAGTTTCCTCTTGGGCCTTGGCGGCACGACGGCGCTCGACCTCAGCCTTGACATACTGGCTCATCTTCGACCTCCAGTATGACTCAACCAGCTCCAATCTGAGGACTGACATGCGGTGAGGGTAGTCGTCACTGCCGGGTTCTTCCTGCCACATAACATCAAGAGGAGTCACGCGGTAGAGATCAAGGACGTATTTACGGCCATCGGTGCCCAAAAGACCCTTGGTTTCGACGCTACCTTCGAGCTCGTGGCGCTTGCCATCCTTGTCCCACACAGGGTGCTTCTTGATGCGGAGCGCCTTGGACATCTTTTCAAAGACGGAGACGAAGTCGGGATGTGTCGCGACGACGTCTTTGCCCTCGACACCACCGTAATCAATTTGGTGCTCTCCGGGCTCGCGCTGCTTGAAGATACCAGGCACAATGCTCTGACCGACGATACGCTTGCCGAGGTAGTCAACGACCACAGTTCCCGGTGTGAAGAGGCCGTTGATGTCAAGCTGGTTGACTGCCTTGATTCCCAAGACGTCCTTACCAACGGCCACGCGGGCGGCTTCGTCACCGCCCTCGGACGCGAAGGTTCCGACTCCGTCAGCGCCAAAAGAGTAGAAGATGTTGTTGTACACGAAGATCTGAGCATCGCGATCCTCAGTGGGGTTCAGAGGAGCGACTTCGCCCCTGGCCACGAGCACCGCACCGCGAGCGGCAGCCTCATTGTAATCAGCGAACAGCTTCGAGGTCAGGCGCTCCCGGAATACTCGGTCCTGGACGGTCTCGCGGGGCAGCTCCCGAGTGGTCTGGAATTCCTCGTTCCAGTCGCGCAATGTCTCGGCGTTGTCCACACCGGAGATCAGATAACTCTCCTGAGAGCGAGTAATGTCGGCCTGATGGGAGTTGGCATTGGAAGAGGGAGGGGTAACGAGCCATGGGCTGTTAGGGATAGCATTCTGGAAAGGGAAGGTAGTCAGGAGGTCCTTCTTGTTGTTGGACTCCTGAAGAGCTTCAAAAGCAGAGTCGAAGGAGGGCGACAGTTTGGATATCAGGGTGAGCAGCGAGTGTGCGCTGACTTTCTTGGGGGTGGTTCTGGGGAGAGGATCGAACTTGTGATTCGAGCACTTGTTGACGTAGAAGCCAGAAACATGAGAGGTAATCTGAAACTGCTCGCCCTCGTTGGTGGTAACCTGAAGGTAGAGTAGGTGACCCTTCTGCCGAAGATGGTAGGGAGGAGGGTTCCATGCTGATAGCGAAATCGCTTTCACAGTCTTAGGGAGGGGTGCCTCTGCTCTGGGGAGGATGGTCTTCAGAGAGGGAGAAGCGGTGATGTCATACTTGGACAGAGAGTGCTCCTTCTCATCATCGGCGGCTTCTTCGGTGGTAACAACATCGTGCAGCGACAGACCGGCGTCGAGACCGTGCAAATTGTCGGAACGATCGCCAGCAGCACCAACCAAGTCTCTGATTCTGACCACATGCATCCGGGCTTCCTTCTCCGTGTAAGGATCCTCCACGAGGACGATCTCAGAATCGGCCTTGAGGTCTTCAACCTCCGACAATTCAACAAAGTCATTAATGCGCTTGCCGTTGAATTCGAGGTGGAAGCAAGTGTACTGGAAGGTGCCGGGCAATTCGACGATCGATTGGCGGACATCCTGAACCTGCTCTTGGCTTGACACCTGAAGACGGTAAAGAAAATGGATTAGGACGATCATTCGTGATCTAGTGTGCTTCTATGCTATCACCCACCATAACCTGGATCTTATAAGGCTCATGTGGAAGCTTGACAGAGATCTGGAAAAGACCTATCGGGCTTGAGGTTAGCCATGACAGTAACCAATGCGGAGAACCATTCATGACAGGTATCACGGATACGACATACCACCACTGCTCTCCTCTTCCTGCTGTCCTTCAACCTGTTCACCATTGGTGGGCTGCTCGACTGGCTGGGCTTCAGGAGTCTCTGTAGTAAGAATGAATCCGTTAGTTTCGTCACTAGAATATGCGGATCGAGGCTGCGAGACTGAGTGGTTGAGAAATCAGACCAACCTTTCGAGTGCTCCATATCGCCATTGGTTTGTGCCATTGCGAAAGACGACAAGATAATTGGAATGAAAGGGGTTATTTAGAGGACGAATTGGTTGCTGAAGCTGTCGCACGACAGCTTGCCTCGAGCTTCGAACGGGGAAGTAAAAGCGGGAAACCGGACAACCGGTTTTCTTCTTTTTTTTTTTTCCTGGGGGGGACGAGAAAGGAAAGGAAGAAATAGATATGATACAAAGGGCAATTGAATCCAGATGAAACAAACCCCGTACCCCAGACAAAATAGAAAATGAAAAGGACCCAGATAAGAGGAGGGCAACTGGAATAAGTCAAGTAAATATCACCAGGATAGATGGGAGGAGGAGTTGAAGCTGGAGAAAGCACGGGGAAGGAAGAGAAAATTTCGCGGACACGGAATACCCTCGGAAGTGCTCGGACGACGGCGTATCTACGCCCACCAGAATTTCTCCACACCATCCAAGAACTCCAAGAGTCAAGTAGGAGTCTCGTTCTGGGAACGGGATGATGATGGATGATGGATTGGAGTGGTAATAACAGATGACTACACATTTGCGCATGATTTCGAGGAGAAATTCGGCATTTTAATCTTGAAGGGGATATGCTTAGGGACACCGATTTGCACGTCATCTATTGTTACTGACATATTCAGCTCCTTTTTCCCATGTTACTTTGTCTGGGCATATTTGCTTGCAGATGTAGATTTCAATAGTGAGTCCATGCTCAATATACCCTTTTTGAGTCACTCGAGGACCTACACTTAGTTATAGGGATCCTGATATAGTGGACATGGCAGACTAGGTATATTCTATCCAGCAACTACACTCACGACAGTATCTATAATCGCTTACCATCGGCTTCTAGATACTACATTATCCTAAGAAGGAATTGACTCTAGATATCCCATAATCGGCATCAACTCACTAGCCACAACCTGGTCAGACATCGTCAGCAAACCGGTCTACCCGCAGTGCCGGATGCATCGCCAAGCCGTGGATCTGCTGGGCTTCATCCGATCGGAGAGGCGCAGCAGCATCCAACAGAGAAAAAAGACAGTCTGCTTTGAGTACAGTCCACACCGACCACGCTCCTTTTGGAACTATCTATCTTTTAGATAGCCTTTTGCTGTTGTCTTGATCAAAGCTCACCTCACACTCCTTTGAATCTTTCTCTTTTTTCCTTTTCATAGCGTTCTTTTTCTTCCTCTTCCCATACAATCCTTTAGTGTTTCCCCCCTATTATTACTCGTCCTGATACTTCAGCCTCTGCTACGTCATCTCGCTGACCTTGCAGCTGATGGTAAATGTTCACTTCATCGTCTTGTAGATGTTTCCGTCTTGAATTCGATCATTATTTTTGTCGTTGTTGTTCTTCAAATGCGCTGTGCGTAAAGGATACTCTCTGAAGAAGATGTTGTGGAATCGATGTGCTCAACGATCTTTGAGTGCTGCGGCCCGCGTGGGCCTGCACAGGCCGATGAGAGCTCATCGAACGGTCCCCTGTGTCGCTGCAAGGTACTTCTCGCGGACACCCGGGCTGTCTGCGACGAATCCGTTGGAGCAAGATAGCGGAGACGATGACCGAGGTCGAGGTCAAGACTCTGATCCCAACTTCAAATCCACCATCCTAAGGATGCTGGAGACGGCGGCCACCACGTTCGCTTCCATTGCCGTGCTAGGGTGCGTCTGTCTTGACTTAAGGTAGAGTTGCGCATAATTCACTAACCAAAGACCATAGCATAGCGGGATACTCCTACCATCAGTATTACAAGTATCTGATCTTGCAGAAGATGGACAACGCTTTCAGTCCTGGCGATCCGGCACTCGAGGTCGCAGGCGTGGAATATGGAAAGCATCAGTATCATCACGACGAGCACTGGATTGTCCGCGATGAGCAGGAGAGACTCGACAAGATCATCCAGGGAAAATCCGGTGGGCACTACTACCTCATCATCGGCGAGAAGGGTACCGGGAAGACCTCGATGCTCCTTGAGGCGATGCGAAAGACCAATGGAGACGGCGTCGCCATGTTTGAAGCGCACGGTGATCTCGAGATCTTCCGCATCAGGCTCGGGAAGGCCCTGGACTTTGAGTTTCATGAAGAGTATGTCCGTGCTGCAACCTTTGTTAATGGGAGCAATCACTTACAGAATACTCCAGTTACATCGGAAGTCTGTTCAGCATCAGAGGCCCGCGAGACACCACTGCCCTGCTTGACATTGAGCGAGCGTTCAACAAGCTCGAGAAGGTGGCGCTTGCGCGAAGGCATAAGGGAGCAGCCCCTCTGGTCTTGGTAGTGAATAGCACCCATCTGGTTCGAGATGATCATGATGGCCAGGATCTGTTGGAAATGATTCAACAGAGGGCTGAGCAATGGGCAGCCAGCAGCTTGGTAACCACAGGTATGCTTCCAGATCTGCTGCCGTTGTAGAATATGCTGACATATTGAAATTGAACAGTGTTCAACAGCGATGACTATTGGGTATATGAACGATTGAAGCGATATGCGACGAGAATGGAAGTCATCCCGGTCGGCGATCTTCCAAAAGATCAGGCAATGGCGGCGCTCAAGAGATACCGTAAGCAGTACTTTGACGAGGACCTATCGGATAAAGCCCTTGAGACCATCTACGATAAAGTCGGCGGGCGGTTGTCGTTTTTGAACCGCGTCGCCAAGGCTAAGGATTACATGAAACTCTGTGACAGCATTTGCGAATCGGAAAAGACATGGTTTCTCAACAAGTGCTGGATCCTCGGTGAAGAGATGGACGACGATGTAATGGATCAGCAGAAATATGCGGTACGTCTACAATTCGAATAACCATCTGCTTTCTTTGGCTGACACGCAAAACAGTCCGCAGCAATGGTGCTAGCCAAAGCACTTGTGGACAAAGAAAAGGAGATGGAAAAGACTTATGACCCGGAGAAGGGTCATATACTCCCAGAAGTCCCGCTCCATGTGGCTCGCGAGATCATGACCAGAGCCGACTTCATCCAGAGCTACGATCATGAGAACATCTTTACCATCGACTCGCGCGCTATGGTCCGAGCTGATTCTGTCCCTATGCAGAATGCATTCCGGGAAATTTGCTCATGGCCAGGCTTCGAGGGCCATCTGGAAGCGACCCTCAAACGGATTGGAGACATTGAAAGCTTGGGACGTACCCGCGAACTTACCATCAAGGATCTGTGGGACAAGGGCAAATACCAGATTACTATGCGAGATCCCAAGGGCCGCGAAAGTGGTACTGTTGAGTTCTCAGTCATGGAACGAGAGGATGAGGATGATGATTGAGGATGATACCATGGTGATTGTGTATAAATATTTACTCTGATGACTATAAGTAATTATGTACGATATTCGCCTTCTCCAACCTATGTAACCATTCGTACAGTATCTCTTGATGACACCATTGTTGCTCAAGCGCAGGCGGTTGTGCGGTGACATCATCACATGTTCACCGCTCAGCAGGCAAAGAAACTATCCCAGTTTCCTCCTGCACTGCACACCCCTTGCATTATTCCCCTCAGCGTTGAACCTTTACTACTTCGAATCGCAATCAAATCTGCAACAGCATTTGTCAAAACTATCTTCTTTCTCAAAGCCCGGCTGTTTTCGACAGGAAGAAATCATGCCTCCGCGCAGGAGGAGCTCCGTGGTCAAGGCCACGCAGGCTGCCCGTTCCACGATTGACGCCGCGAGAGCAGCAAGCAAAACTCAAGAATCGCAATTGCGACGGGTCCCCTCTCCGGTGCGATTCCTCTTGGTAGTCTTCAACAGCTTGCTCTTGAGCTCCGTTCTCTTCACCATGACATCCAGTGTCACTCTGGGCGAGTTGGGCCGTGTGAGCAAGCACCTGGAGGGATGGTGGGAGGTGGGTGGGTTGATGCTATGGAAGGCTGTTGAAGTGGGATTGGCTTGGATTCTTGGATTTGATGGTAAGCTTTCACCCTGCTTCTATCGCGATGATTATGTAGAATTGGGCGCTGACGGTCCTGCGACTCCAGGGCGGGACGTCTTGTCGTTCACTTTTCTCACTCATCTGCCGACCTACTCTCTATTGTCGTCCTTCTACGGCATCCGACCAACCACCATCCTGGCATCATATGGCATCACTTTACTTTCCACCGCGATTCCCTTTATTCTTCTCCGCCGCCCCTCCTCCGTCCACAGTCTCCCCCACGCCCCGTCGGACGCTGTTCCCAACCGTTCCATCCTGCAAGATCGCCCAACGGCTCTCTACACTACCGTCGCAGCAACAGCCATCTTCTCCGTGGCGCTGTATTCCAGCTATGCGTCCTGGCTCCCAGCTTATCTGGTTGTGCATTTCGAGAATATCCCCGACATCAGACTCGCTCACGCCGGCCCCGCGGGTCTCCCGATTCTATTTCTCACCCTCCTCCCAGCCGGCTGGGCCGCTCGCGATTTCCTTTTCGTCAGCTCCGCCGGTGCCTCCAACTCCGACGCCACCTTGAAGTTGAGATCTGCTTCCGAGGGCGAGTACCTTGCATGTGCGATTTACCGTAGAACGTGGGGAACATTGTCCCCGAAGACAAGGGTTCTTGTTTCGCGCACAGCGCTTCTGGCCAGCACGATTGTGCTCAACACCGTTCTCCAGGTTGCGGGGACGGTTCGAGGGGTTGATGTCCCTGGCGCGACGATGTGGGGTTCTATCTGGGGTGTTGCGACTATCGCCGTTGGAGGATTCTTCGGTTGGATTGAGGCCGTGGACGGTGTATGATTGGTGTATTCGGCATGTCTGTTGGAGGACGGAGTTGAGTTTTGACTTTCTTTTGTCGTCCTATTCGATTTTCTGGGGGTTAACTATGTATCACTTTTTCGTTGGTAGGTGTTAGGTTTGTGGATGTGTGATGAGTTCTTTTGTATCTTTGAGCGTGTTGACCTTTGACGGTCCGACCTTGTATCAGTTCGGTTATCTTCTACTTAACCTCGTCGCTAGCTCGAATTTACAGGACTTTCTGAGCAATTACGTCTATCATTACTCGTGAGATCTATTCCAATGACTGATATCTCGCACACAAAGCTGAAGAAAAGGAATACCGTTCTCCAAGAACAAGCAAGAGCGAAGACGCTACCGAAGCTCTGTGGCAGGCATCCCATCCGCGGAGTAGATCTCCCGTTGAAACTCCATACTCTTGTCCATGGGCATCAACCAGCCCGGATGGAAGACATTAAAGATCATAACAGCAGCAACCATCATCGCGCCGTCGAGGGCGATGAAATACCGCTCCGTGGTAATCAGATACCCATCCCAGCCCTCGGACAACTCGATGGTCCGGTAGATGCTCCGAACATAGATACACACGACGGAGAAGATCATCGCGCCGAACAGGGGCACGATGGACCCGGTCATGGACTGCAGGAGGCGGCGGCGGAGGGTGCGGCGGACAAAGTCCGCGGCGAGGACGACGAAGACGGTGATGGAGGCCATTTGGAAGACGATGCCCGCGACCATGACGTGGGTGCCGGGCGCGGTGTCGCCGTTGACATCGCTCGTTGCGGCCGAGGCCATGCCGCCGCCGATGGCCTGGACGACGAGCGAGATGACGTCGCAGGTGACGAAGATCCAGAGGTAGAGGTTTGGGCTGATGATGGAGGATTCGCGGCCGAGCAGGGTGATGAAGCGGCCGAGGAGGACGTAGATGCCTGCTGTGAAGAAGGTGGGTGCTGTCCCTCATCAGTATTGCGAGGTATGGTTTTGGTTATTTTTTGTTGGGGTCTACTCACCAATGATCAAAGTGGATATCTGCATCAAGAAGGCAGTCATGTTATAGGGACACTGCGCCGACCATGTGCGAGCAGCCCACCCCAGGACTTCGGCTGTAGGAATTGAACCCGTCAGCTCGTGTTGCGCCTGTGTTTTTCTGACAAGATTACATACTCAAACATCCGATGCTGAAGACGCAGCACCACCAAGTTCGCTTCCAAGCAAATTGCACAGTGTGAACGATCATTGAGAGGCCGAAGAGCGTGCAAAAGACGATTCCGGCTGCCAGAGAAGGCTGATATCCGTACGCTGTGTTGACTCCATCGATCAGAGGATGGCAACTGTTCCGCAGCTGCTCTCTGAGCTCCGCTGTTACTTCCGGCATTGTGAAGATCTTTGGGTAGGACGCTTATGATCGTGATAGCGAAGGAAGAGAGAAAAAGAAAGAGGAGGGTAGCTCCAGATGAGATCTTATCAGCGAAAAAGAGTGACACCCGTTTCACCGGGTAGGACTGTGTAATATTTTAGTTCTATTAAGGTAGAACAAGTGAGAATCCAAGACGCAAAAGAGTGGCTGAGCTGTATGGAGTACAACCTGTTGATATCCAGTTGTCTCACAGCCCACAAATGAAAGCAATCCAAAAAAGCAGACAAAAAAAGCTTCAAAAGCAGGATCAATGAGCCATGGGACAAGCAATGATAGCCTTACACCCTGCAAATCTTTCAAACCCCTTCATCACTAAATTCGAGGCACTCATACTGATGGCCCGGTTTGAGCATTGTCAGAGATCGGATCATCGGATCTCAAAAATTCGACTGCCTCTTTGACGTTAGGCGCTTCATGATTGTTTGATAATCGATGGAGACAGGCGGGGGCAGCCGCCGGAAAAGGAGCAATCTGATTCGATTCCATGATCAGGCTAGGTACCTTCTGTGACTAACTGTCCAACTGTTCTATCGGGTCGCTTGGACGAGCATTGGATCTATTCGGCAAGTCATTCGCGTGCCCTTCAAACGCTCCATGTCGGGATCCGCCTGGCAGGGAAACCCCGAGTGAGTCCAGTGAGTCTGACGTCCGGCTTCTCGCAAGCTCCACTCAATTGGGTTTAGCGTTTGGGCTCGAGTTCTTCCGAGATTCGACCTTTTCGATAGAAGTGAGGTTGGTGGGCTGGAAACCTGGTAGTTAGCCTCTCTTTGATTCAGATCTCAGGCTCGGACGAGGTTTTCTGTGTCATCATGCAGCCGTAGGAAGATTTGCTCCAATGATATAAGGCCGCGCACGCCACGATCCCGTTTCATCGGCCGTGCCAGAGGCGCAGAGCTGCCTGGATCTCGGGCTGACGAGGTCAATACGAGCTCCTAACGGCGCGATATCATGTCCGACTCCGACGGAATCGATACATCTGCATGAAAAGCATACATCTCATATCCTCAAAATACTCTGTCTCTGAGCGAGCACCATGGCAATGAGGTCTGTGGTGGTTCTCGCGTTGGACGTGCGGACGGGATGATGAGACACGGGATCGGTACTAGTCCTGTTGTGGGTTATCTGTGCAATGCCTTAATTGGCCTGAGGCCGAAAGGCTTGCGACAGTCTACGGAGTCCTTAGGCAACAACATACGCTGCTTCAAGCCATCAGGAGAACCTTGCAAAGTCAAATTACGATCTTAATGACAATTGGTGACATGAGAAGACGAAAAACTATGTCTCTTGGTCTATGGATGACTAGCAGGATTATCGCTCGACTTCAGTCTATCCTCTCACCAGACCCTCATCACTTACACATTCATTCTAGCTTTTCAATCGAACGTCGGCATCGAATACATGTCGTCAGGATCTGAGCATGGTTAGGCTTCCGTCATGGTAATGATTTCACAAGTGCAAAGGCAAACTTACCCTTGCGATTCTCGATAATGTATCTCTTCGTCTCCACAATGTTGTGGTTCAGCTCCGTGTAAAGCTCTTGTTGCCTAATTCGAACGCTCTCGTTCCTCCTCGCCGCTCCCCGAAGGGCAGCCTGCGCCACATGGAAGCGCGACGTCTTGTTCACGATCATCATATCGAACGGTGTCGTGGTGCTTCCCTCTTCCATGTATCCGTTGATGGTGGCTCGCTCTAGGCGTGGCCGTCCGAACAGCAATCCCTGCAGTTCCGTCGCATACCCGTGATAGTTGAAGTGGATGGGTTTGTCATATGTGAACATATTGTCGAATGCCTCCGTTGTGAGAGCATGCGGGTGAGCGCCTTCATTTTCAAGGATCATCAGGTCAGTCACATTAATGACCCGGACACGCAGCTCGGGGCAACGCTTGCGCAGAATGGCCGCGGCACTAATGACTTCAAACATCACCTCGACGCCAATTCCGACCAGTACTACATCCGGATCCAGACCGTTGTCGGTGCTGCAGAATCTCCATATGGATGCGCCGGCTCTGCAGTGACTCTCTGCCTCTTCCGGTGTCAGATATACTGGAGTCGGCTGCTTCGAACCAACCATGAGGTTAATGTAATTCTTTGACTTCAGGCAGTGGTGAAGAGTCGTCAGAAAGGTATTTGCGTCCGGCGGCAAATAAACCCGAGCTGCGGTGGGCTTTAGCTTGAGCACTGCGCCGATGAACGATGGATTCTGGTGCGAGAAGCCATTATGCTCCTGCCTTGTCCATGTGCTCGTCTCAATATAGTTGATACTAGCTATATCGCGGTGCCACATTGTCTCTTGGGCCTATTAAAGTCCGGGTCAGTATTCATGTGAGAAGGGGGCAAACAGAGAGCGGAATACCATCTTGATGAACTTGGAGTATTGCACCATCATCGTGTGGATAATTCCCAGGAAGCTCTCGTAAGAGGGAAAGATACCCGTGCGGCCAGTCAATGTGTAGCCTTGCATGAAACCCTGGCACATGTGCTCGCTCAGCACTTCAATGACACGGCCCCCTCGAGCATTTGAGAACTGATCCCATTGGAAGTTCCTTCCCGTGTGATCCAGTGCCGCGTTCAACTTGTTGCTCTCTAGTTCATCGGGCGAGAACAGTCGCACGCTGTGAGGATTAAGCTGAAAGACCTCGTCGATGAGCTTCCCGGCTGTCTTCATTGCACTTTGTTGACTGCCTTTGTCAACGGCAAGCTTTCTCCAATCCGGGAGGTCTGGTGGCACATAAGCCTTGTATGCCTCCACACGTTGACCGAGTTTCTTCGAATCCTCAGAGGGGATTACGGATTTTATCTCGTCGATAACGTCTCCGTTCTCCTTGAAAAGCTCCTTGGGGCCGTACGACGACAACCACTCCTCAAGGGCCTGCAATTCCTCCTTGTCCTTCTTCGCTTTGGGAAGAGGAACCTGGTGCGAATGGAACGACCCCTCGATGAACTGACCGTGCAGTTTCTTTGGTCCCGACCATCCCTATCAGTGACAAGGACAAGCGTTAGCCAGACTGGGGCTCTTTGGTAATCACCATTTATGTAGCGGACGTACCTTTGGAGTGCGCAAGATGAGCATCGGCCATCTCGGCTTCACGATTGGCTTTCCAGACCGTGCTGCTTGTTGAATTTTCTGAATTTCGTCGATGGCCCAGCTCATGGAGCGATGGAGATCGGTGTCAATGTCATTTAAATCTTGAACAATGCGGACCTGGTAGCCATAGCCAGTGAAGAGAGAGATCAATTCTCTATCATCCATGCAACCAAAAATCGTGCGCTCGCTAATTTTGAACCCATTCAGGTGCAGGATGGGCAGCACGGCACCAGACTCAGCAGGGTCGATGTATTTAATGCCATGCCACGATCTACCCAGGTTGTCAGCACCAGAGCCAAACGGGAGCCACCTTCTCCTCGGAAACCTACGTTGCTGTTGGGCCGGTTTCTGCTTCTCCATCGCCCACTACGCAAGCGACGATTAAATCGGGATTGTCCATGACCGCGCCAAAAGATACCGCAAGGGCGTATCCCAGTTCGCCTCCTTCGTGAATGGCACCAGGCGTTTCGGCATTGATATGACTGATGCAAGTCAGCTACATCCGCCACAGCATGTAGTCCGTAAACGCCCACCTTGGCAATCCGGCTGTTGTGCTGAATGTGGAGATGAGGTTTCGGAGACCCTCGGCGTTTCGTGAGTAGTCAGGATAGAATTTCTCCAGTGAGCCCTCCAGCCAGAGAGAGGCTAGGATGCCTGGCGCGCCATGTCCTGGCCCCACGACATAGAGCATATCGAGGTCGCGCTTTTTGATGAGATAGTTCAAGTGTGAATATACCAAGATCAGCCCGGGACATGTTCCCCAATGGCCTAAGGATGAAGTTAGCGCATGAGTCGGTCTCTATCAGGCGCAAGTCGGAGCAGGCAATCACTC
Organism: Aspergillus thermomutatus; assembly: GCF_002237265.1. Classification (NCBI taxonomy): domain Eukaryota; kingdom Fungi; phylum Ascomycota; class Eurotiomycetes; order Eurotiales; family Aspergillaceae; genus Aspergillus; species Aspergillus thermomutatus. Next base: position 21,805 of record NW_020798239.1, on the reverse strand, counting down.
TTACCAAGCAATCTGGGCTTGATGTCATCGTGTGTCAGGTTTCTCTGCAACAGCACGTTGTCCTGCAGGAAAATCATCGCTGAGAGACATTAGCAAGGATACGCCAGTGATGTGTGTATCAGCAGCTATCTCACCTGCGGCGATGTATGAAGCCGCTCGACGGAACTTAAATAAAGCATCGCAAGCAGGTTGCTCCAGACTCGTCAGGTCCAGTTTCACCTGCAGCTGTTCCACTACATCGGGAATATGCGAAGGCAACGCCTGTGGATTTGGTGTATCAATGACTTCTCCTGGCATGGTGAAGGCTTTTCTCAGAATCGAACTGATTGCAAAGTAGAGTTGTATACCCAATATCCTTGCCAAGTAAACCTGAGTTCGGTCCAAGCGGGTAACGACCAGACGAACGATGGATCAAGGAAGAAGGAAAAAGAATCCGAAATCTCTTCAGGTAGATGAATAGATGATGCCTCTCTACATAGAGTGCCAAATGCGTCGTTGAAGTACCGAAGCAGCCGGTTGAAATAATGGCGAGCAACAACAGACTCCCACCAGCACTACGTCACCATGAACCGACCCCTGACATCACTGGATCAAGAACAACAACAGCCAACAACTGTCTACTAGGTAGCGGACTATTCATCTCTGGTGGTCCCATCGTGGCGGAGAATCATCCGACCAGGGAAATGGCTCGATATAATATTAAAGGATCGTCCTGCTATCTTTGAATTACTTGTTTCCCAACCTCCCCTCACTACCTCCAACATGGCACCCAATTCCATCCTCTCCGTCAATGCGGGGTCCTCCTCCGTCAAGATCACTTTCTACACTCTTGAGCGTCCTCCAAAAGTCGTTGCAAACGCACAGATTTCCGGAATCACTGCTCCTCCGTCAAAACTGAAATATACACGGGGCTCCAAGGAGCACAAGGAGGAGCTCAGGGATCGCCTGTCGACCCCTCAAGATGCATTCAAATTCCTCTTGCAGCGCTGCTTCACTGACCCCGAGTTGTCAGAAGTCGCCAGTCCGGAGGATCTAGCATACATCTGTCATCGTGTTGTTCACGGGGGCGACTACAATGAATCAGTGTTAATAACAGACGAGACTTACCACCGACTAGAAGAGCTCGAGGATCTAGCTCCTTTGTATGTGTGATCTATGAAAAGAATCTGCAAAGAGCGGCTAATGACTTCGATTACTATCAGACACAACTTCTCGGCCCTGGAAATCATTCGCACTTGCAAGCAGGAAATGCCCAGTGTCAAGAGCATCACGTTCTTTGACTCTGCATTCCACCAGACGATGCCTGAACATGTGAAGACTTATCCTATCAACCAGGAGATTGCCAAGGCGAATGGACTTCGCAAATACGGGTTTCATGGAATCAGTTATTCCTTTATCCTGCGGTCTGTCGCGGAATTTCTCAACAAGCCGGTCGAGAAGACCAACATCATTGCGATGCATATCGGAAGTGGCGCCTCGATGTGTGCGATCAAGAATGGAAAATCAGTGGACACGACGTAAGACGACCGAATCTTGGCAGTGTTATCGTGGATACTGACGGGAGTGGATCAGAATGGGGTTAACTCCCTTGGCTGGATTACCGGGTGCCACACGAAGTGGTAGTATCGATCCATCGTGAGTGCTTCACTTCACGTATTTCAAAGTATCATGACTCACAGTTGTCAGGCTTGTGTTTCATTACACCAACGAAGCAGGAAATCTGAGCCCTGCGAGCACGAAAGAGATGCATATCAGCACGGTGTGTATTCGTCTCTCAGCCATCGCCGACGAAGCTTACGTTGATCGCTACCTAGGCCGAGGAGATCCTTAACAAGCAATCCGGGTGGAAGGCATTGACCGGAACAACTGACTTTTCCAAAATCGCGGTTGAGAACCCTCCATCCCACGCGCACAAGCTTGCTTTCGATATCGTCGTGGATCGCATCCTTGGGTTTATCGGAAACTACTTCGTCAAATTGGACGGCCAGGTGGACGCAATTGTCTTTGCTGGCGGAATCGGCGAGAAGAGCGCTCTGCTGCGCAAAGCACTTGTTGAGAAGGCCCGGTGTCTAGGATTGGCCATTGATGCTGCAGCAAATGAGAAGGGGCCAGCCGAGGACCAAACGGTCCTGGACATCTCGAAGGAGGGCGGGAACGGACCCCGTGTGCTCGTCTGTCAGACAGATGAGCAGGTAAGTAATTGACCTTTGACATCATCCATGTTTGAATGGGTTGCTAACGCATCTGGTCAGTTCGAGATGGCATATAATTGCATTTTGACTTACGGTTAATGAGTTATCTAATTTAGGCTTCGTCTCAGCGAAGTTGCTCGAAAGCTGATCATGCAATTTTTATACACGTTCTCATGATAACGGTAGCGATGTCCGGTCGATGGAATACCAGCTGGCTTTTACTATGCTTATCTTCCTTGTCTTCTTGCATTGAGATGTCATTCTGAACTTTGTTCGTGGGTCTGGAGCTACGATGCGTTGATTCAGCAAGAGTGCCCCCGCCACTGAGATACATATATATTCTGGTGTGTCCGAAGCCATTGTCGACAACGAAGCCGCCCTAGCAATTCCCTCACTCAGCAGAAAAATAGCATAACTCCCAGATAATACGGAAAGGATGGCAGAGCAATTCACACACTCGTTGAAAACAGCCTATAACGACTGGGCGTATCATTCCATTGTCTCCATCGTCTCGTGACAGGCGACTCCTTGAGTGGCAAGTATAAAGTACCATGTGGACACAAGTAGTTCTACTATGGATCCAGAGGCGACTTTCCCAGAAAGGGTGGAAGTCAAGGTGCTTTGATCAGCCCGAACGAGTCACAGCAGTCCTAATTGATAGATCTTGTCATCTACCTGGGTCCTCGGCGCGTCTAACAAATGCATCACTTATGATTTCAGAACTTGCAACGATCAGCACAAGACCGACGCTATGGATGAGACATCGATCACACCCCCTGTTCCACAGTATGTGCGTATATATGGCATATCAGAGTGCAGTACTCCTGCGAGGTCATACAGGACTTCAAACCTGGAAATCAGGTGGGAGTAGGACGTACGATAGACTTTGTGTCATCCACTAGTCCCTGTCATTCTCGATGTATCATAAGTGATCAAGTAAAATTCTCCCAGTCCCATCAATAGTACGCAATTCGGTGGAGATCGATTGGTAGATCAGGGATCCCAGCCGCAGTCGGGATCTACATCTTGCATATCGAACTAGATAGTGGCGTCCAGTCAAACAAAGTACTTCTGCACATCCTTGGCATCAAGATCGAATTTCGCAGATGCACACGTCCTTCCCGATTTGATCTACCGTCAGAGTACTCCATACCCTGTCTCCTTGGCCAGGCCCAGCACTCTGAAGGCTACTGAATGCAAACAGATGCTCTAGCATTTGATATGTCTTCACCTATCACGTGACAGGTATAGAAAGGTCCTTTAGCTCAGTCGGTTAGAGCGTGGTGCTAATAACGCCAAGGTCGCGAGTTCGACCCTCGTAGGGACTATTTTTTGCCTGCTTACCTTGCTCCGGATCTAATTGACTGAGCGTAACATAAGTATTTGAGCCACTTTTTTGCCGTCTTGCATGTCAGAGAGAAGAGAGGCGGACCTGCATGGCCCTACGATGGAGCCTGACCATTTTGGGCTAGTTCAAGGATGATTCTAGGGGACAAGGCTCACAAGAGAGTTCAGCCTTCCCGAGTGTGCAGAAGGTACACAGTCGACTTCGGGCGGGTCTGTACGAGATACAAAGAAGAACCGGTCGAAGTATCAGACCTCTTTGATCATTAGAGTGAATGCGATCTGCATTGAGTGATGCCCAAGTCCACTCCGGCCAGACGGAAGACCGCAACCAGCGAGGGGAGCAAAAAGACAGATCAGGGCTGATAAACCTATCTGCATCAAAGCGTTTCATAGGAACTACTCCGTAGTGATGGAGGATATCGCAAAAAGTCCAAAAAATGGTCCCTACGAGGGTCGAACTCGCGACCTTGGCGTTATTAGCACCACGCTCTAACCGACTGAGCTAAAGGACCTTTGTGCTGAAAAAGCTCGAGATCTATGTTTACATGAAGAAAGCTCCGAAGGCCCATTGAATCAGATGGTGTTCTGGTGTCGGAGCACCAGTCGAGTGCTCCAGGGCATATGACCTGATATCTTTTCAACATACGGAGTACAAAACGCGGGTATCGAGATATAGTGTGATTATAGGTAGCACAACAAGTTGACACTGCCAACGGGCCTCGAGTCTGTTGAGCAAGTCCACTCTCTCTTCGATTTAGGCTCTACGGAGTAGGGTTCCAGCAAAACACATCGAGTTCCTTACTAAGGGTCAAAAATCAAAATCCAAAAAAGTGGTCCCTACGAGGGTCGAACTCGCGACCTTGGCGTTATTAGCACCACGCTCTAACCGACTGAGCTAAAGGACCAATTTCGTCGAGTGAGCGCGGCGAATCTTTCTTACACAAGCCATGTTGACCTTGAGGGCTTCGACCAACTTCGGAATGTACAGAGTCAGCTTGCTGAAGCTTTCTCTGCACCTGTTTTTCCGATGGGAGGGACAGATGCAAGCAGGTGGTATTAATTAGCCATCTGTGAAGAGAGTCTCTGGCGCAAGCTCGTGCGTATGAAGTAGTTCGCTAACCATGATCTCCGGTTCTAGACACTGGATGTATCTAGGCCAGCTGCCTTGCGATTGACTCGTGCCCATTCTTGACTGCTCAATCCAGTAGCATTCGACCAAAGATCATCGACCACACGGGAGTTGACTCCATCATTGATAAGCAGCGACTCAGCCACGCCTTCGTGTCCGTTCGCTGCCGCCCAAGATAGTGGTGTGCGTCCGTAATGACTGCGAGAGTCAGGATCGACCCGACCCGTGTCGATCAGCAGACTAGCGACCGTCTCATGCCTGTATGCTGCTGCCCATGATAGCGGCGTCCTTTCACCATCATGTTTGGAGTCAACATTTGCCCCTTTTTCCAGCAATAGCCGAACAACACCGGCGTGCCCGTTTGCTGCGGCCCAAGCCAGCGCTGTATCCGTCAGTATCTGACATATGGATCCACTTTGTCTGTTCCTAGGAACTGTTGGACGATGACCTTGCGCCCATTTGAAGCAGCTCATGATAGCAGTGTGAGGCCATTGTTGTCTTTGGAGTCCGCATCAACACTGCCTGTCTCAACAAGCGCCTTCATGGAAGCTTTGTAACCCTTGGCAGCAGCCCAAGAGAGCGGAGTTCAGCAATGTTTGTTTCTGAGGCCTGGCCACGCTCTGTGCTTAAGCAGTAGCCTCACAACAGCGTGGTGGCCCCTAGAAGCAGCATATGAAAGTGCTACCTGCCCGTCATCATCTCTTACATCGGGATCAGTCCTCTCATCCATTAACAACAGTCCCACTGCAGCCCTGCGACCGTTCTCAGCTGCACACGAGAAAGCCATTATTATTTTGTTATCCTTAGCTTCTGCATCAGAAACATATTATTGGGTAGGAGGCCAATGATCTCTGCATTTCCGCTCTCAACCGCCCAGCATCTGGCGAATGCAATGAGAGCAAGGTTGCCACCATTATGTTTATGTTGTCCAGCGTCTTCTATGAGAGATGGTATGGTCAGTAACTAAGGTTTCAAGGTGACATGACTGAACCAGTTGAGAGATTTCACATGAGAAATGCGGGGTGATACACCCACCGGCGTCGAAGTATTGCATGCCAAGACTTACGCATAGGATGAGTGTCTGGAGGAGCATTCTTTATCTCTTGGTTGTGAGAGTATAAATGAGCGAGGTTACATCAGCGAGGTCCTTTAGCTCAGTCGGTTAGAGCGTGGTGCTAATAACGCCAAGGTCGCGAGTTCGACCCTCGTAGGGACCATTTTTTGCTTCTTGATTTTCTGGACTAGAGCTTTCCTGAAATTCTTGTACAGGGTTGAGAATGGTATGAGTTTCCAGATACTAACGTGCTGTTGCTACCTTGTAACACCTTCTCAAATGAAACCTACTACTTACCTACTGAGTGCTCCAGGCAGTGAGTAGCTCACTCTATTTCTGATGTCAGGCCATAAATCTTTGTCTATATGATGCACCGGGTAGGTGATAGAGATGATGATCATACAGATCCTGCAATTCTAAGGTAGTACTTTTTGTCAATTGAATCTGAGCCGATGCATCTTATCTACCATTCCATAGTACCCTGGTGGACAGTGGACCGGCATGCAGCAATCATTTCATTTTCTTCATGATAGGTTGGTTCTGTACTGTTTTGATCGAAGTGCCCAGGCATGCGCTTCCTTGCATACAGCAGAGAACCAACTACCAAGTCTCAGATTTCCGGGAATTAATGGGCCTTGGGCTACGGACTGATAGAGCCGGACTGGGTGGATTGTGTTCACTATCTAGTAGTTAGTTTACCCCCCGGATGTTTGACAAAGTGGCTGGTGCAATCATCAGCTGAGAGCTGAGACTCTTCAGAGAGGGATCGACAGTGCAGAGTATTGAGAGTACTAGTACCCGTAGTCCATAGCTGCTACTACGGGATTAGGAATGTCGTAATGTGGCAAATTAGTTAGTCCTGAGGAGGCGGGAGCATCATTACGCGATTGCCTGATTGTTAGTACCAACTTCAAATTTGGATTCGAGGACAGTTGACATGTAGTGGAGAGTGGGATTCTCAATGAATACTAGTACTCAAAATCAGGGAAACATCTTAGAGCAGAGATCCAGGAAGCCACCGAGAGTTGTCAGAGTCGTTGGTTGGCTGGGTAAACTTAACCTCCCTGTCTCAGATCAGATTCTTTCACAGTACCTATCCAGCAGAACCTCCTGCAAGGACTCAAGCAATAGCAGTTGAACATTTCAAATATGTCTGTCTCACAACAGACCGTTATCATACTTTAGTAATAATTCAAATTTGGGGTCTTGTTATGCAGAGTGCAAGAAGCAGATTGCCTCCTGAGTCAGGACCCAGGAGTTCAGGGACCGCCATTTGACTGGACCTTGCAGCACGTAGGTGCAGATTGAAGAAATTAGGAATGAAAATACTGTCTACTATGAATCTAGCCTGCGACTCAATCTTTACAATTAATGTGATCGGTTTCATTTGATTCATTGCCATTTTCTACTTCTAAATGGTCATCCATGAATGATCAAGGGACTTGTCTATCTGTCACGGACTATCTGGAAAGTACTTTGTTACCCCATATTTCCAACTCCAGTCGTAATTCCTTATTTGGAAAATAGACAAGATTGAGCATGATGATCAGCAATCTGATGAAGATGGCGAAGAGCAATAATCTCTTGTCGATCAATGACCATTGGGACATTATTGCAATAGCCATGTCATACCTAAGCGAAAATCGTCTGTCTACCTTGGTGGCTGCGGAAAAGGGGAAGACGGGAGTGCCAGTTCCAAAGACCCAAAACAGTAAGCTCAACGGTTCTTACTATCCTAGCTGGAGCACGAAAAATTATGTACGTAGTATTATTGTCATCTGTCTCGCCGCACTCTCGCGTAAGTTATCAATCAGATGACATTGATGTTTCTCGTGTTGTTATTTGGTTATGGAGTACGGAGTTCGGAGCACCTGACAGAACTATTGACCGCTGGAGACACACTTACCGGCTGGGACGGAGATGACAGCTTGCAGGAATTGTATTGACTACAGAGTACAGACTACAGACTACAGAGAGTCAGAGAGTTGTCTTCAGCGCTGATAACCTGGTACCTAATAGTAAGTGGCTACTGGCTACATGCATAAGTCATGGTACGATCTCCAACAAGCTCCCGTAGCCGACAGAACCATGGTACCATCCCGACGGAACTTCTAGAATCATTCTGGAAGTATGGAATCCAGAATCTGAAGCTGATCGACAGAATGCCTGAGCGGTCAGCCACGATGAACACTGCAGATTGAGGCTGCAGGTCGTCGGAGGATTTATCTAACTCTTAGCAGGTAACACCAGGCCAGTTTACAACATCCTGGATGAGCATCGATGGCCATGTTTGATCGATTCAACATACCATTCAGCACCAGGTCGATCAGAAATGTTCATGGATCGCGTGAGTATCTCATATCTGATAGAGGTCAAAAGTACGAAGCTCGGTTCCACTGGCAATGTCTACATATCATCTCTGATCGACCTCGTGGTCTATCTGTCATCAGATTTGGTACGACCGTACGGCTCCTCCCATGGAAACCGGGAAAGAAAAATATGATCGTGATAGCTATCGCGATGCAGCGCCAGGATATGCCGGCTCAACGGGAGCAATCAAAATGGAACCTGGCTGACTTGTGGCTGGTGGGTTGAGCTGGTAAGGTACAGAAAATAGATACGCACTCCGTAGATACCTCAATGTGAATCCTCACGCAACGAAAGATGGTACAGGTACAGTACGGACCTAGAATGGAAGGATCTGATCCTTCTGCCGCGGCTCTCCGTTTTTCCTCCGCCCCATAGTGGCGAGGCTCAGCTGGAAGCTGTGTAGAAGGCCATGTGGTGGAGACTAGACGACTTATTTAGGTACTTTACGCGCTTGATGTATCATGTGTGATTGGTTGAATGGCAGAAAACCACACATGTCCGGTCTCCAGGGATCTTAACCTTTGAGGATAAGCCTGGTCAGGTCTGTCAGGATAGTTCCACTTCCCAAGCAGAACCGTTGGATAAGGCGTTCTAGAAGCTGTACTCCGTAGTCTCTACTCTGTAGGGCTTGAGTACTCAGACTAGGCTCTACTAGTAACTATCAGTCCACCAGAAATTAATTGCCAGTCTGCCAGCCATGTGTTTTCTGAGAGGGTTGCGGGTACAGACAGTAGGGCAAGACGCTAGAAGGACTAGAAGAACGCGAGAAGAATGCTAGTTGCATGTAACACGTAGACTAAGGTAGTCTAACTGGGGCGGGTAATCAGACCGAGTGGATTTGTTACTTTGCTTACTGTACCTACAGTAGGTGGCCCCACTGCCCCTTTTGTCGACTAGCCCGATTTCCACGGCGACCGGGAGAAACAACCAAAGCTGACACAAGCTTGAAAAAAAAAAAATAAAAAGAAAGACCGGACATCTACTCCGTATACATCAACATGACGTCCTTATTCGATACATCGACATAAAAATCAAGGGGATCCTGGAACATGTCAGAGCACAGCAGGTCAAGAACATGTTCAATGATCAATCTCTGACCTGACATTTGACTCAATCAGGGGAAGTGGACCACACTAGGGGAAGAAACCCGAATCAATAGTCGACCAGGCTTTGGGTCATGATGGACTTCCCGAGACTAGGTACCTAGGCAGTAGGGCGGGAAGCTTCTGGATTGGTTCCATTTACCCACTTTACGGCTGTTGACTTTTAGGGGCCTCAAGAAGTTAAGATCAGCCATGGAGTGCTATGTCGACAGCGTCTACGGTATGCTATCGCTAAGGAAAATAGAAAGTGCTGATATTTTGCACCGGAATATGCAGGACAAGCTAAGCGACAATTACACAGATCTTCCAGGCCATTGAGCATTCTCAAGCATGGGAGGGATAGCTTATTTCAACCAAGGCTTGACTGGCAGGATTCTTCATTTTGTAAAGACATCAAGAAACTCATGATTCCTTCGCATATCGTGGAGATGTCTACATTCAACCACCCAAAGGATACCTAACCAGTTTGCTTTGAGCCACTGAGAATACAATAATTTACCTGGAAAATTAGAAGTTTCATCCCAGAACAACCGTCTGGAGCCATCATACTGAAGACGGTTAGAAGCAGGAAGATAGCTTGGAAAATTCAAGGGTAGGGCTTCCGGGGATCACAAGATAATTCCGGTAGTAGGCAGTACGTAGATAGATAGGACTAGACTACGGGTATTAGTCCTCTGAGCCGTTCCACCTCACAGGAAAACCACGCGACAGAATCGAACGCAAAGGAGATGAGATCATGAGCTAGATGGGCGGAGAACTCTGGGTTTAATTCGGATCCATCCGTTCTGTTCCTGGCGACTGCGAGCCGTCTGGGTGACTGACTGAAGTGACTGGTGACTGGGTCCCACCCAAATGCATAGAGCCAGTCCGTCGTGTCCGAAGAATCGGTTCCTGCTTTCTAGCTTTCTTCCAAGTGGAGAGCTCGAACTTTCTTTGCTTTTTCTGTTCTGGTTCCGATTCCGGTTCTGCTGGTACACGTTGTCTCGTCTCATCTTTTCAGTTTTTCATCGGGCCTGCAATGACACCTCGCGGAAAGGTACTTCAAATCTGAGGACCTACTAAGCACCGAGATTGCTTGATGGTTGGGTACGGTCTTCCGTGAGATAGCTTACACACCATCTTCTGAATCAGGAGGAACGGGTTCATCCTTGCTAGTGGTCTCTGCTAACTCCGAGGTCCAACGGAATGATTTGGAAGATCTCTAGGCGGGAAGAAAGAAGAGTGACAGGTGATAAAAGTACACTCCCTCACTGTCAGCACTCAGCAGGATTGGATGGCTCCAACAAAGAGAAGGAGGTTGGGTTGGCTTGGGTGGAGGAGGCCTTAATAAATAAGGAACAAAAGACTACGGAGTACGTATTAGCAATTCTTCGAGAACAGAAATAAAGCTAAATGAAATCAGCCAGAAACAGGCAGCTTCACGGGAAATTATCATTAATATTTTTTTCATACTTTAATAGCCTTCAGATCCAGAGTCTCAGAGTCAGAGAACATTGGGAGTTGGGACGGAGCAAGTCAGCAGTAGTACTGTAACTGGAAGTACAGAGTTACTAGGTAAAACCCCTAAGTAAGGGGGATTCGCATCCACTGCGTCGCGTACCTCTCCCCCGGGACAAGGAAACGGGGACAGCCGCCTACAGTAAGGAAACTATGCTAAACACAGAAGCTCTACCTAAATGATCTAGGTTACTTTTTTTCTCCTGTACGGTTGTTGTTGTTTTTTTCTCTTCATATTTTTTTCCCTGTCTCTTTGATTTTTAAGTATTGTTAATTATCCTTTGCTATTATTATCATTTTCATTATTATTATTATTTTCCATTTTCTTTACTCTTATTTGAGTTTTGTTTTATCCTCCCAGTCCACCAGCCAGATCTTGGAGAAAAAAAAAAAAAAAAAAGATAAATCAAAATAAAATAATATTGGCCCTGAGTATCAACTAGGAGTGAATAATATCCATAGTCCATAGTCCATAGTCCATAGTCCAGTCCATACCTAATCACAACACCTATATATCTCTACGATGGACCCCCTTCATCAATCTTGCTAGTGAATTCTTCATTCATTCCTCACTCAACTACTCTCGCCCTGTCCTCTTCCTCCTCTCCCCTTCTGTCACCTTCTTCTCATACGTTCCGTCCTCCCTCTCATTCCCTTCTGTGCTTCCCACCACTCGCAACCCTATCATCATCCCCTTTCGGTGACGTTACCAAAGCGCCTCCCTCCCTCCCTTGCGATACGTCCAATCTTGTTTTCTTTTTCCCAGCGGATCAGACGGAGCTACTTCCGCGGCACTACTGTCTCCTTTATTCGAGAGATCGACCTCCCTGCCGTCTGTTGCATTAGTCTGTCCCATTTCGTCGGTCAGATCGCGCTTGAATCAAGACTTGCATTTCACACCTGTTGCAACGATTCGGACTTCACACGAAGGGGCAGCCAAACAAAAAGGGAAAACAAGCAAACGTCCTTTTGACATCGGATAAAGAACGCTACAGAAGCCTCAGCAAAAGGGGAAAAAAAAGAAAAAGAAAAGATAAACAACTCGACCTGTCGATTTGATTTCAGGCTCCACCTTGCCTCATTCCAACAGTCCATTTTCTCGGATCATTCAGCGTCACATTCCTGCCCTACAGATCGGCTTTTCGCCGCTGCTGGTGCTTGCTGCATCAACAAGTTACAATACCCTCTTTCCCAGCTTCAGAGCTGTGGATATCCTTCATAAGAGATTGCGCTTCCAATCTCATTTGCAGCTGCACCATCTATCGCCTGCATCATCACCGCCTCTTCTCCCCGAGAGACTTGGATACCTCGCGACATTTGCCATAGACGCACAATAATTTATTAATTATTTGAGGATATATTTAATCCCTCAGAGGAATCCTTTGTTTATTTATTTGCTCAGTGAGTTCCCTTTCTTCTCAGCAATCGTCCTCCATCCGCCTCGATCTTCCTCCGTCCGTGTGCCTTCAGCGGGAAATATCAATATCTAACAATGGCTCTCTGTGTAGAATCCACAATGATACTCCGGGATCTGTCAGCTTTCAACATGGGACGAGGCGCCTATGACACCACAGGAGTGAAGAAGCCCGGTGCTCCTCCACCACCGCCGTCCACCCGATGAAACACTTCTGAAAAGTCCGATACCACATGATACTGTAGCTCCTCCTCCCAAAGGACAAAGGACTCTTTGTGGTTTCATCAATCATATCCTTCCCTGGCGCTGATAGCGATTGGAGTTCACATGTCTGCTACAATGTTGGCTCTTCTGTAAGCTTCCCTGATGGGCTCTCATTTGATCACACCGCTGACAGATATCTAGTCCTTGTAACACTATTGTTACCTTCGATATCACTTTTTCTTGCTGGCTATCTCGCTTTAATACCCTTCGGCTTTGCTCGACTGCAGCGTTGGCGTTCTCTTCGACATTAGCAACCGCTGATCTTCCGATTCTTCACCCTCCTCTTCGGTCACCTACACTTTTTAATCTCGCCGACATGAACCATCTCTGATCGATGATCTGTACTACCAAAAGTGCTTTTTTGGATTTATTTGAGGATTTCCTTTGTTTCAGGCGTTTGGCATAGACGGGAAGGACATTACATGGGATACATGGGTTGATACCATAGAACTGACGACCTCGCGGTCATTTCTTTTCTCTTTTCATAATTTTTTTTTTCTTTTTTTTCCTTTTGTCTCGACATCGATATTAGCATTGTGGGGCTTTCTGAATCTATTTGCATATGTACTATATTGACAGCACCTTGAGAATAGACGCAAGTGTGCCTTGTGCCTCTGAAATCAGGATATTTCGCACGTATCATTTGTTGAAGCTTGGTTGTTGTTAATCTTGACGAGTCACGGTACCTTGAACGTTCGATTCATTTGTCTCTGAGTAAGGATATCGACGGGAGCATGCAGAACCATCTGCAGACTGATTTGCCCGATTGATGGTCGCCATGCATTATCTCAACCTGCTAGTGGATCGTAGGACCCTGGTCGGAAGTCAAGGTGTTCGTCGTGCATGTGCTTCATCCCTTGGGCAGCTACATCATGGATGTATCTGGGCGAATCACGCTGTGCAACGTTGGCTTCGGAGATGACTGGACGCCATGCCACAGGTACTTACCTGACTGTCTCGCAGGAGGCATAGATTCTGTTTGTGGGCAATGACATGTTCATTCTTCGACCAGTCGGCACGGGAAGATTGTTGTTTATACTAATCAGGTACATAGATGGACACCTGAATACCTTAAGGTACCTGGGCTTGGGCAGGCTGGACCGGCCATGACAGGTAGCTTGCAACCAATTATATTGGACTCCGCTGTTTCTCAGTGTTCAGTTATGTCTATTCTGACTGCATTCAATGAGCTGTAAGACTCAGGGAACAGAGAGCCACGGCAGTCAGTCGCGATGATTTTTCCTGACCACAGCTGATCTAGTTGATATGTGAATCATAAACCTGAGGCGGAAACATCCCGTGACTGCTGGTGCCAGTGGGAAACTGACGCTAAACCAGCTTTGGCAGCCTCATCTCCATCATCACTGACGACTACGGTTGTCTCTCCGCCTCACTGGATACATGCCTGTCCACCTAGTAATCACCTATCACTCTACTGGTTCCTGACAACTTTCGCAACCGGATAGTTGTCCACCGCTACTTCAGCAACTTGTTCATCCTTATCAAACATCTTTGTCAGGATCGGATTCCCTGCAATACGGCCTACGTGCTTTAGGCAACCTTGATTTGATTTACTACCCTGGTCGTCCTCCGCACTGCTGACCATATCCGCATAACGCGAGCTAATTTTCATCGCTCAGCGTTTGATAGCCAGCGTCAGTGTGTGAAGTACCTGCAAGAAGACCTGATCACATAAAGTTGGGCTCTCCAGCCATGTCTGACTCAACGAGCGCCAACGCCCCCAAGCCGAGTAGCAGCGTCAAGCTTGTGCTGCTGGGTGAAGCCGCTGTTGGAAAGGTACGGCATCCCGGCTTGGACTTTCTTTCCTCCCCGTTTTCCCTTGGGTTCCGTCGTACACGGGTAACCAAAGGTGTCTGACATGTTACTGAATGGCCCGGTTTTATAGTCATCGCTCGTCTTGCGATTTGTCAACAACGATTTTCAGGAGAATAAAGAGCCAACCATTGGAGGTAAGGAAGCCGGTTGAAGAATTGCGACGAAAACCTTGTCGAATGCTGATGTCGTTGCTTTTCCTTGGAATTAAGCTGCCTTCCTTACGCAGAAATGTTCGCTGCCTACCCGCACGATCAAGTTCGAAATCTGGGATACAGCCGGCCAGGAACGCTTTGCCTCGCTCGCCCCGATGTACTACCGTAACGCCCAGGCGGCGCTGGTAGTCTACGATGTCACAAAACCATCCTCCCTCACCAAGGCGAAACACTGGGTTGCCGAGCTTCAACGCCAAGCCAGCCCCGGGATCGTGATTGCCCTCGTTGGCAATAAGCTAGATCTGACGAACGATGGCGGGGAGGATGCTGAGCAGCCACAAGCCAATGCCGAGCACGAATCATCTGGCGCTGAAGGCGAGGACGCTACCGGCGACAACCAAGAGGAGCAGGAAGCTACCCCGGGAGATGCCCGGAAGGTCTCGACACGGGAGGCTAGCGCTTATGCGGAGGAAGAGAGCCTTTTGTTCTTCGAAACCAGTGCCAAGACCGGCACGAATGTTGCCGAGGTCTTTACTGCAATTGCCAATGCTATTCCTGAAAGCAGCTTGAAGAGTGGACGAGGTGCGGGTGCGGGAACCGGTCAAACTGCCCTGGGAGCTGGACGTCCCGCAGACAATACAAGAGTCAATCTTGGAGATCGAGCCGCTGCTACGGCCAAGGAAGGCTGCGCCTGTTGAATCGATTTTTCTCTGTCAGCGTTTACTTCTTTCCCTGGATACGCATATCATGCTGTAAGCGCCATAGCTTTCAGTTCAGAGACCAGTGCGATATCGAAGCAGGATCGGCTAGTTCCAATGCATGCACCTGTCCTAATAGTTCAAGGCGTTTTCTGTTATTTCTCGCATTACCCTGTGACTGTGACTTTATTGATCCCCAGCATGTTTGAGCCAGTGTTAAACCTGATTTGGGAACCTTGTATTTTCTAGTTGAAGGTGGACATATGACAGTCCACTTGTTGAGCTGTAAAATCGAATTCCTTAAGAGAAACCTGACTACGCCCGCCCTATCTACATGACCAACAAAAATGTATAGTCTATCGTCCCTAAACAACCATCAATCGATGATCCTGTACGGCGTATGATGTTAATGCCTCAGGCGCGAGGGCGAAGAAAGTCACGGGATGAGCGTTCCCCTAAGAGGGCAGAGGCTAACCCCACAACGGCAAAGCGCAGCACCGCTAAGCGAGGCGCCGAGACTCCGATCCCACACCAGCACGACCGAGCGCAAATTGTAAGGGTAGGAACTCCGTCCTGAACCTCGATTATTTTCCCCTTCGACGACCAACTCCCCTCGCGACAAGGAAAGCAGCACCAGCAGTACAGCCAGCTACCCGTCGCTCGTCTGCAATCATGGCTGCTATCAACAAGATCGCCCACAACTCGCCATCGAGGCAGAACCCCTCCGAGCTGGAGACTGCGATCGCCGGCGCTCTCTTCGACTTGGAGAGCAACACACAGGACCTGAAGGCCACCCTTCGGCCCCTGCAGTTTGTCTCTGCCCGTGAGGTAAGACTCGCCTGATTGCTTTGTGTTCCAGACCGCATGAGCCCAGTGTCAATTACACCGCAATTGTTCTTCGAAGCGAGGAAAGGAAAAACAATAATATTGGACGGGCGTGGTATATCTATGTGCTTGATGGGATCGTGTGCGGAGATTGCTCTGTGTGCGCATGCTTGTGCCAATGACACATCTCGCACGTTCTTTTCAATATGGGAAACAGGAAAGACCATGTGGGAGGATGATACGGCACTGGGCTCTGCGGGTCTTGTGTGCATACCTATTTTCTCAGGTCATCTAACAGGTACTACAGGTTGAGGTCGGCCACGGCAAGAAGGCCGTTATCATCTTCGTCCCCGTCCCTCTCCTCCAGGGCTTCCACAAGATCCAGCAGCGGTACGAATGCCAGCATCACAGCAGATGATCAGCAGGAAAAGACGAATACTGACACGCACAATCTGTATAGCCTGACCCGTGAGCTCGAGAAGAAGTTCTCCGACCGCCACGTCCTCTTCGTTGCTCAGCGCCGCATCCTGCCCCGCCCCAAGCGCTCTGTCAACTCCCGCACCAACCAGAAGCAGAAGCGCCCTCGCTCTCGCACCCTGACCGCTGTCCACGACGCCATCCTCACCGACCTCGTTTACCCCGTCGAGATCGTCGGCAAGCGTATCCGCACCAAGGAGGACGGCAGCAAGACTCTCAAGGTCATCCTGGACGAGAAGGAGCGTGGCGGTGTTGACCACAGACTCGATGCCTACGGCGAGGTCTACCGCCGACTAACCGGCCGCTCTGTTGTCTTCGAGTTCCCCCAGAGCGGTGCCGCCGAGTACTAGATTTATTTATCCTTATCAGAAGCATGTGGTTTAGGTAAATAAAGCGAGTGCACACGGAGGGGGTCCTGGTGGGACTCGTGTCGGGGGCGGGTTCTCAAGAGAGAGAGAGAAAGGAATAAGAAAGGTTGACTTTTTTTTCCCACGCACACAAAATATGCATTCTCATCATGGCCCTTCTGCGATGGGGTAGCTTGATCTGGTTCTCGGGTACAAGGGTAAAGGTTCCTGAAATGAAAGGATGCGATGTGATAATAAAAAAATCATGATCTACTGGTTCCAGGCTTTTTCTTTCCGGCGTGGTTAAAAAGACTCTTTATTTCTACCCTTTCTTCTCTCTTCCGATCTATCCATGATACTATGACTTCGACGTCGATAGCAATCCATCGCAAGAGCTTCGGTTCAAGTTCAAACCTGGCCGCCACCTCTATGCCATCGTAGGTCAGTCATGCTGACATTCAGCCATTCAGCCACCATCTATCCAGCATTGCGCTTTCGAGTTGTCTTGCATGGGGTACAGGAAGCAAAGTATTTCTTACTATGTGAACACCTAAGCAGCTCCAAATTACTCCGTATATACCCAAAGACCAACACAAATGGGCATGTGAACTATCTACGGAGTATATAGATGTATCCACCAGTAATGCCAACTATGCAATCTCTGCCGTGATTCGGCCAACCCCCAACACCATCCAATATGCCAGTTCTCGCTTGACCGTATCGGAGTTCTGCCCCTTTCCGGCGGCTTGCTCCATCTGATTCTCCGAGTCCCATTCCATACGAACAAAGACCGGGATCTCGAGGACGTCTTCGTCGGGCTGTAGCTGGCTCTTGGGGTCTTTGGCCTGTCCGCTCCAGTCGAGGCTGGCATTGGTGTTATTATTCTTGGGGTAGTCGCTTTCGTCATCATCGTCGATGCTGTGGCTGCTATCCCCGTCCTCGTCGTCATCATTACCGAGAGATTGCCGTCTGCGGGTCCTTAGACTGCCGCCGGGTAATGTTCCAGGCACAACTTCCAGGACGACGGTCGTCCAGTTCCGCCCCTTGTCCCAGACTTTGCCTGCCTCTGCGACTTTCTCGTACCCGAGGTTCATCCCGCCGGAGCGGGAGGAGCGCTGGTCTCCTGCTGTGCCCTGCAGGGCTTCATCCCAGACGTCACTGTTGGCTCCGATGTCGAATTGCGGGCAGAGGATTGTGACTTTTGTGGCTACGCGGCCCGGGGTTACTGAAGGCGTGGCGAGTGTTACCCGGACCGGGTCGAACATGTGGTTTTTGAGGGTTAGAAGAAGCTGGATGGGTTTCAGCGGGGGTAAGGCGTCTAGGTTAGGAGTTGAAATGGATGTCGAAGGTGATATTGCTGGGAGGCCGGTAGGCGGTCCCAGCGCTAGAGGTCGTAGAGTCGGTAAAGGTATGTAGCTGAGGGCAATGAGACGGATGCGAAACCGGGTGGACTGTGGTTTGACCTCGGGCTTGACGAGGATGTGCTTGCACGACTTGCAACGTTTCGAGCGCTTGGTTCGGAGTAATACTGGTAAAGGGAGAAGGTCCTCCACGAACCGAGCATCGGAGGACTGGAACATGCGCTGCTCGATCGACGCGACGCCGTCCCAGCCACATTCTTCCGAGGCAATCCGCTGGATGATGGCGTCTTCTGCATCGGGAGCCGGGACTCTCAGACCCTCGCTGGCGGTCAGAGCTTCTCTCATGACTGGAGGCTTTGTTTTAGGTTTCTTGTTGGCACCACCGTAGAGATTGCTGAGCCGTGCTGACGCCGCATAGAGGGACATTATACGGTTTAGAGCACCAGGTGAAGCAAAGCCGGGTCCAAAGTCGGCACCCAACGGGTCTGTGGGCGATGTGGACGTCGCAGCTATCTGGTCTTTGTAAAATGTCTTGAGCGCGGCGAACCTCCCGTCCGAAGTCAAAGGAGCTGCAGACTGGTCGCCGGATGGCGTAGATTGACCATCTCTGCTTTCTCCTGGGAGCGGAAATTGATCGTCGATGGTGGAGAACGTGGACAACGGAGACTTGAGCTCACCCACGGTTTTGGACATCTGTCTACCCCGAGCGGTCGTGTCGGTCATCTTGGAAAGCTGTGCGCAGATGTTGGTGGGCTTGTCGAATTTGATGCCGATGTCTAGAGATGACCACATGCAATATGCACACGAGAGCACCCACGGTCCTTGTTGGCCTTCGCTTCCCGTGACATTTTCGAGAGTGTTGACGGCAAGAGGCGCAGTACATACGGGGCAGTTGAAGCAATTCCTGGCACATCTAACCGGAGCAAGCAGCTCTTCAGCGGGGAACTACTGGCGAAACAGGACCCGATGGCACCCACCTATTACCCTCACTTCGAACCATGCTGCTCGGTGTCTCAAACAGACAGTTTGGACAATACCAGCACACAATCTCCTCTGTGATGCATCGCGGACATTTTATCTGATGGCAGTCCTCACAGTACAGCAGCTGTTCCGGAGGATACAGAGAGAAGTTGGAACGCGGAGATCGGGGGTCGAATGTCTGCTCCTCCTCCTCCTCATCGGTATCCGCTGCTGTTGAAGGGTCTCCCTGTTCTGGTTTTTTGTGAGGAGACTCTCGCGATCTTCGTTTTCTGGAACGATCAGGAACAGGGGTATCCGCACATGGACACGAGATATAGGTATAGGGGAAAGGGCGCGACATGTTGAAGGAAGGTTTTCTAGATCGGAGAAGATCAAGTCTGTATTAGGTTCGCCGCGAGCCGAAATGATGTCTTATACGGAGTAATTGAACATAATTCCAGGAGCACCTTGATACGATATGAGCCTACTCCTGTGACGATTAGCCATCACTGTCGGTGGGCGATCTGTATTCCACAGCGGGGACAATCTCACAATTAAAGAGCATCACTTCCAATGCATATGGATTTTTCAATAATTCATGCCAGCGAGATAATCCTCCACCAACTGCGTTGCTCAAATGCGGACAAGAGACCAGGCGTTGGCACGCTCCGGGGATAAAGATGTTTTTGTCGCAACGCGAAATTGCGGAGTTCCACTGAACAGAAAATACAATCGACGTCACCTGCCGACAGCTTGACTGTTCGATCGCATCTACATTCCAGCCCCTCAATTGCATCTCCGAACCGAATATCAAATCTCGGAATGCCACAGACTTGATATCTGACAGTCAATTCATATACTCGCAGATCACAATGTCACTCCGCCATATATTTCATCGAGCGGTCCGGTCACAGGCCTCGTACACTGCAACGAGGAGCTACGCCAGCCAGACCCCCGGCAATCCAGTCTTCGAGGTGTTCAACCGAAAAGTCAAGCATCTCCAAAAAGATCGCGCAGCTCGGAATGTAGACGAGAGCAGAAAAACCGACTACATCAAAGATGAGGTGGCTACACGGTTGTGTGAACGGCTACTGGCAAGCCTCTCTGCTCTAGTCCTTGAAGGATATCGCTAACCTTTGGTCGTGCAGGATATCAAACGAGATTTCCCCAATGTCCTTGACCTAGGCGCCAACAGCTGCAACATCGCTCGCGCCCTGACAACACCAAACCCCGACCCCAGCACCGAAACATCGCCGCCTCTAGCGGACAAGATCTCCAAACTCACCTGCATCGACACGTCACACGCCCTCCTCTACCGGGACGCAGACGAGCCCTTCAACAATGGGATCAATCTCGAGCGGCAAGTCGTTCCAGACCTCGAGACCCTGCCCTACGAACCCAACACCTTCGACGCGGTACTCTCCTCCCTTTCCATCCACTGGATCAACGACCTTCCCTCTCTCCTGGCACAGGTGAACAGCATCCTTAAGCCGGACTGCCCCTTCATCGCGGCCATGTTCGGCGGCGACACGCTATTCGAGCTGCGCACCTCGCTGCAGCTGGCGGACCTCGAGCGGCGAGGTGGCGTCAGCCCGCATGTGTCCCCTCTCGCGGACGTACGGGATGTCGGCGGGCTGCTGAACAAGGCCGGATTCAAGATGTTGACAGTGGACGTAGAGGATATCGTGGTCGAATTCCCGGACACTTTTGCGCTCATGCAGGATCTTCAGGCGATGGGGGAGAATAATGCCATTTTGCATCGGGAGTTGGGGCCTATCTCGCGCGATGTACTCTTGGCCAACGAGGCGATTTACCGGGAGCTGCATAAGGAGGAAGGATCGAGGGGCATCCCCGCCACATTCCGGCTGATATACATGATCGGATGGAAGGAAGGAGAAGGCCAGGCGCAACCGTTGCAGAGAGGCAGTGGGCAGGTTAATTTGAAGGACATCCTTGGAGGCGGTTCCTTCGATAAGCCATAATGGTACTTGAGCGAACGGTCTCGAACGGAAAAAAAAGCTATACACAAAGCGATATGTATAATAGAAGCTGAGCAATCTAACAAGGATATCACCCATTCGCAACACACGAGGAACCACAGCTCGACTTCTCAGAAGAGTAGAAAAGAAAAAAGCACCCTTATCTTTTCAAGTACATTCCTAATTGTCCCATCTTGCCAATGCCCGCTCCACAACCCTTAAACCGTCCTCCGATCCGTCATAACTCGGACAATCGACCCGGTACCCGTAAGCTCAACCAACTTCTCATGCCAGCTCAGCAACACACTCATCTGCTGCGCGCTACCACCCTCACCCAGATTCCGGGCCTGAATCTGCGAAAACCCCGTGCTCTGCGGAGACACCGACTTCCGAGGCGACGGCGCACCGCCACCAGGAGCCGGAGCAGCCATTCCCTTGTATCTAGCTCAACCATTAGCATTGGGATCTCCCAGCTGTACTGTAACGCAAGCCTCAAGGGCAGCGGCAACGGCAACGGCAACGGCAACGGCAACCTACAAATACTTCATCAAGCAATCCGCCCTCTCCGATCCGCCCTCCCCGCTACATACCCCCTCCAGCACGCGGGTCATCTCCCCCTGGCGGATCCCCTGCAGCACATCCACAACGGTAGCCATGTGCACCTCCTTGGCGCGATCGTCTCCGCCCAGCGGGGCGGTGTCGAGAACGTACCGCAGGGCGCCCTCGGGGTCGCCGCCGCGGAGCAGCTGGCGGACTTGGCTGGCGACGTTGGCGGCGACCCCGAGGGCGCCCTGCGGTAC